>NW_027274737.1:0-83902 GCF_030028105.1 Mobula birostris
GGAGGTGCAACGAGACCTGGGTGTCATTATACACCAGTCATTGAAAGTGGGCATGCAGGTACAGCAGGCGGTGAAAAAGGCGAATGGTATGCTGGCATTTATAGCGAGAGGATTCGAGTACAGGAGCAGGGAGGTACTACTGCAGTTGTACAAGGCCTTGGTGAGACCACACCTGGAGTATTGTGTGCAGTCTTGGTCCCCTAATCTGAGGAAAGACAGCCTTGCCATAGAGGGAGTACAAAGAAGGTTTACCAGATTGATTCCTGGGATGGCAGGACTTTCATATGAAGAAAGACTGGATGAACTGGGCTTGTACTCGTTGGAATTTAGAAGATTGAGGGGGGATCTTATTGAAACGTATAAAATCTTAAAGGGATTGGACAGGCTAGATGCAGGAAGATTGCTCCCGATGTTGGGGAAGTCCAGAACGAGGGGTCACAGTTTAAGGATAAAGTGGAAGCCTTTTAGGACCGAGATTAGGAAAAACTTCTTCACAGAGAGTGGTGAATCTGTGGAATTCTCTGCCACGGGAAACAGTTGAGGCCAGTTCATTGGCTATATTTAAGAGGGAGTTAGATATGGCCCTTGTGGCTAAAGGGATCAGGGGGTATGGAGAGAAGGCAGGTACAGGGTTCTGAGTTGGATGATCAGCCATGATCATACTGAATGGCGGTGCAGGCTCAAAGGGCCGAATGGCCTACTCCTGCACCTATTTTCTATGTATCTATGTTTCTATGTATCGTGAACAGCTTGGGTCTCCTCATCAAAGAGAAGATGTGCTGGCATTGGAGAGGGTCCAGAGGAGGTTCACAAGGATGATTCCAGGAATTGAAGGGTTATCATATGAGGAACGTTTGATGGCTCTGGGTCTGTACTCACTGGGGTTTAGAAGAATGAAGGGAATCTCATTGAAACCTTTTGAATTTTGAAAGGTCGAGACTGAGTGGATATGGAAAGGACGTTTCCCGTGGTGGGGGAGTCGAGGACAAGAGGGCACAGCCTCAGGGTAGAGGGGTGCCCATTTAAAACAGATGCGGGAAAATTTCTTTAGCCAGAGCGTGGTGAATTTGTGGAACTCTTTACCACAGGCAGCTATGGAGACCAGGTTGTTGCATGCATTTAAGGCAGAGATTAATCGGTTCCTGATTGGATGTGGCATCAAAGGTTATGGGGAGTTGGGCTGAGGAGGAGAAGAAAGGATCAGCCACGACTGAATGGTGTAGCAGACTCGATGGGCCAAATGGCCTAATTCTGCTCCTATGTCTAATGGTTTGTGGGTTCGTATAGAACATGACATTCCAGGAGTGGGTGACAGACTGGGATCTGACCCAGGCGTTCAAGAGATCAGATATAGTGTAGCAGATCCCCAGGAGTGGGTGACAGTCAGATCTGATGCAGGGGTTCAGGGGATTTGATGTAGCATAACAGATCCCCAGGAGTGGGTGATAGACTGGGATCTGATCCAGGGGTTCGGGAGTTGAGATATCGAAAGTTCAGGGGGTGGGGGTTTAGATATCGAAAGTTCCGGGGGGGGGGGGCGGTTTATTAAACTGTAAGACCGTTAGGCCATTTGGCCTATCTCACCATTTCATCTTGGCTGATGCATTTTCACTCTCATCCCCAATCGCCTGCCATCTCCCGGTATCCCTTCGTGCCCTGACAAAGCAAGAATCTATCAGCCTCTGCCTTAAACATACAGGAAGACTTGGCCTCCACAGCCATCTATGGCAATGAATTGCACAGATTCACCACCCTCTGGCTAAAGAAATTCCTCCTCATCTCTGTTCTAAAAGGACGCCCCTCTATTCTGAGGCTGTGTCCTTGAAGCACCTTCAATAATCCCAAAAGACTGAAGTAGGGTAAATACTGAAAGGCTTTTATTCGCAGCAAAACGTGACCTCCATGCTGAATGTCTGCCTGAGGGGGAGGAGCAGGGCGCAATCGCCTTTATTTGGGGCTCTGAGGGGGGGAGTCAGCAGAGGGGCGTGTCCAGACAGGTAACCCAGTTACAACCTATATATATATGGTTTACCACAGTCCTCTGGTCTTAACTCCCCCACCACAGGAGGCATCCTCCCCACATCCACTCTATCAAGGCCTTTCAACATTCGATCAGGTCACCCCTCATGACAGGCTGGAGTCTAATCCAGGGTTTCAGCAGGTGAGTATAGAGTCGGAGGTCAATCCGAGAATTTGTGGGGCTTATACAGATTCCCGGGAGTGGGTTCCAATCCAAATGTTCAGGGGGCTTATGTACAGAATAACAGATCTCTGGATGGAGTCTAATCTACAGGTTCAGGGGGAGTTTTATATATATATACACACCAGATATTTTCCCGGAATGGGTCACAGACTGTGATCTAATCCAGGAGTTCGGTGGGAGGGGGAGGATTATATATATATATATACCAGATTCCGGGACTGGGTCACAGACTGTGATCTGATCCAGGAGTTCAGTGGGAGGGGAGTGTTTATATATATATGAGATTCCGAGAATGGGTCACAGACTGGAATGTGATACTGGAGACGGGGAGTGAATGATCTGAAATGTCTTTTGCTTTCCCCAGGCAATAATCTCTCAAAGGCCATAGAGAGGTTTGTGTATCTGACAGGGAAGACAATTAAAAGGGAGCAGTCGTATTTCCATAAGTATGGTACGGTCAGGTTCTTTTTCATGGGCCTCACCGTCAACTGTCGGGGTGGGGTCGCGTGGTGTGAAATCTACCTGAGCTCATCATCTCTCTCCCTCTCTGCCCCCCCACTGCCTCACCCCTCCTCCTCATTCCTTCCCTCCCTCCCTTCCCCTCCCCTCCCTTCCCCTCCCCTCTCTTCCCCTCCCCCTCTCCCCCTCCCCCTCCCTCCCTGCCCCTCCCCTCACTCCCTCCCTCTCTACTCACTCCCTCTACCCCTCACTCCCTCCCCCCTGCCCCTCCCCCTCACTCCCTCCCTCCCCTCACTCCCTCCCTCTCTACTCACTCCCTCTCCCCCTCACTCCTTCCCTCTCTCCTCACTCCCTCCCTCTCCCCCTCACTCCCTCGCTCTCCCCCTCACTCCCTCCCACTCCCCCTCACTCGCCCCCTCTCTTCCTGCCCCCCTCACTCCCCTGCCTTCTCGTTCCCTCCCTCCCCAACTCAACCCCCACTCTCCCTCTCTCCCTCTCTCCCCATCCTCCTCTCTCTAACCCCTCTCTACATGTCTTGCCTCTAACCCCCCCCACACGCCCCTCCTTCTCTTCCCTCTCCCTATCCCCCTCTCTTCCCTCTCCCCATCACCCTCTCTTCCCTCCCTCTACCGTTCGCTCCCTATCTCTCCCCATCTTCCGCCATTCCTCATCTCTCCCCTATCTCGCCCCTCTCCCCTACTTCTGCCTCACACTCCCACGCTCCCTCCCCTCGTCTACCTCTCTCGACCCGCACAGTCGAATGCAGCAATCACTGTGGTGAGTTTCCCAGTCTCTGGCTGTTTGAACTCTTCCCCCTCCCTCTTAACGAGAGATTCAACGGGAAGACAAGGATGTAGGGGTTACAGAGCTAGGGAGGGGTTTTGAACAGGAGGGGGGAGTGTAGGGGTTACAGAGATAGGGAGGGGGTGAGGGAGGGATTTGAACAGGAGGGGGGAGTGTCGGGGTTACAGAGATAGGGAGGGGTTTGAACAGGAGGGGGGAGTGTAGGGGTTACAGAGATAGGTAGGGGGTGAGGGAGGGGTTTGAACAGGAGGGGGGGGAGTGTAGGGGTTACAGAGATAGGGAGGGGGTGAGGGAGGGGTTTGAACAGGAGGGGGGAGTTTAGGGGTTACAGAGATAGGGAGGGGGCGAGGGAGGGGTTTGAACAGGAGGGGGGAGTGTCAGGGTTACAGAGATAGGGAGGGGTTTGAACAAGAGGGGGGAGTGCAGTGGTTACAGAGATAGGGAGGGGGTGAGGGAGGGGTTTGTACAGGAGGAGCAAGTGTAGAGGTTACAGAGATAGGGAGGGGTTTGAACAGGAGGGGGAGTGTCGGGGTTACAGAGATAGGGAGGGGGTGAGGGAGGGGTTTGAACAGGAGGGGGAGTGTAGGGGTTACAGAGATAGGGAGGGGTTTGAACAGGAGGGGGGAGTGTAGGGGTTACAGAGATAGGTAGGGGGTGAGGGAGGGGTTTGAACAGGAGGGGGGAGTGTCGGGGTTACAGAGATAGGTAGGGGGTGAGGGAGGGGTTTGAACAGGAGGGGGGAGTGTAGGGGTTACAGAGATAGGGAGGGGGTGAGGGAGGGGTTTGAACAGGAGGGGGGAGTGTAGGGGTTACAGAGATAGGGAGGGGGTGAGGGAGGGGTTTGAACAGGAGGGGGGAGTGTCGGGGTTACAGAGATAGGGAGGGGTGAGGGAGGGGTTTGAACAGGAGGGGGAGTGTAGGGGTTACAGAGATAGGGAGGGGTTTGAACAGGAGGGGGGAGTGTAGGGGTTACAGAGATAGGTAGGGGGTGAGGGAGGGGTTTGAACAGGAGGGGGGAGTGTCGGGGTTACAGAGATAGGGAGGGGTTTGAACAAGAGGGGGGAGTGCAGGGGTTACAGAGATAGGGAGGGGGTGAGGGAGGGGTTTGAACAGGAGGGGGGAGTGTAGGGGTTACAGAGATAGGGAGGGGTTTGAACAGGAGGGGGAGTGTCGGGGTTACAGAGATAGGGAGGGGTTTGAACAGGAGGGGGAGTGTCGGGGTTACAGAGATAGGGGGTGAGGGAGGGGTTTGAACAGGAGGGGGGAGTGTAGGGGTTACAGAGATAGGGAGGGGGTGAGGGAGGGGTTTGAACAGGAGGGGGGTGTCAGGGTTACAGAGATAGGAGGGGGTGAGGGAGGGGTTTGAACAGGAGGGGGAGTGTCGGGGTTACAGAGATAGGGAGGGGTTTGAACAGGAGGGGGAGTGTAGGGTTAACAGAGATAGGGAGGGGGTGAGGGAGGGTTTTGAAGAGGAGAATGGCTTCTTCTTTACCTAATTACAACTGAATATTCCTCCCGACTCTCCTCTTGCTCCCATCATCCCACCAGGTAACTTCACCCTGAAGTATGTAGAGTGCTCCAGCTGTTCTCTAAAGACTGAGGCCTGTGTCATGCGGATTAACTGTGGAGGTGAGTCGTGCGGAGGGGAGTGGATGATAGAGCTGAGTGTCGCCTGAAGACCCACACCAGTATTAATCATCTCCAGATATGTCGCAGCACCCCACCCGACCTCTCTGTCCCACTGTCTCCCCAGCTCTCTCTGTCCCACTCTCTCCCCGGCTCTCCGTCCCACTCTCTCCCAGCTCTCTGTCCCACTCTCTCCCCGGCTCTCTGTCCCACTCTCTCCCCAGCTCTGCATCCCACTCTCTCCCCAGCTCTCCGTCCCACTCTCTCCCCGGCTCTCTCTGTCCCACTCTCTCCCCGGCTCTCCGTCCCACTCTCTCCCCAGCTCTCTCTGTCCCACTCTCTCCCCGGCTCTCCGTCCCACTCTCTCCCCAGCTCTCTCTGTCCCACTCTCTCCCCGGCTCTCCGTCCCACTCTCTCCCCGGCTCTCTCCGTCCCACTCTCTCCCCAGCTCTGCATCCCACTCTCTCCCCAGCTCTCCGTCCCACTCTCTCCCCGGCTCTCTCTGTCCCACTCTCTCCCCGGCTCTCCGTCCCACTCTCTCCCCAGCTCTCCGTCCCACTCTCTCCCCGGCTCTCTCTGTCCCACTCTCTCCCCGGCTCTCTCTGTCCCACTCTCTCCCCGGCTCTCAGTCCCACTCTCTCCCCGGCTCTCTCTGTCCCACTCTCTCCCCGGCTCTCTGTCCCACTCTCTCCCCGGCTCTCTCTGTCCCACCCTCTCTTCCCAGCTCTCGGGCCCACTCTCTCCCCAGCTCTCCGTCCCACTCTCTCCCCGGCTCTCTCTGTCCCACCCTCTCCCAGCTCTCCGTCCCACTCTCTCCCCGGCTCTGCGTCCCACTCTCTCCCCAGCTCTCCGTCCCACTCTCTCCCCGGCTCTCTCTGTCCCACCCTCTCCCCAGCTCTGCGTCCCACTCTCTCCCCAGCTCTCCGTCCCACTCTCTCCCCAGCTCTCTGTCAAACTCTCTCCCCAGCTCTCTGTCAAACTCTCTCCCCAGCTCTCTGTCAAACTCTCTCCCCAGCTCTCCGTCCCACTCTCTCTCCAGATTCCAGAGTGGGCTTGCTTGTGATAGACACCATCTGAATTCTCTCGATCAATTGAGTTAGAAGGATAACACTTGGTAAAACAGATCAGGGAGGCGCAGAGCAAATCTGTTTGTGTAGAGATCGAATGTATATGTGCAGAAAAGCACCTTCATTGTTCCAATGGATGAAGACATGTATTTACACAATTGAATTACTGGTGTGCGTCCCAAGTTTCCCTGACTTTCCAAGGACAGGGAAAGATTAGTAATAATGGGTTTCTGCTGCTGGACAGATGTTCCTCGAAGACCTGTGTCGAATCTCCATCACATCACACCTGCAGTGTGTGTTCTCCTTCACGGTTACTGCTGCCATTCAGTACAAGAGTTAGCGAGTCAGACTGCAACTATACAGAACTCCAGTCAGACCACGTCTGGGATATCAGTTGCATAAGAAATGGGAGCAGAAATACATAATTCGCCCATGAGTCTCTTCTACTATTCCATCATGACTGATTCATTATCCCTCTCAGCTCGATCCTCCTGTCTCTGCCTCATGTCCCTGCAATTAGTCAATCTCCACTTTAGATATACTGTAGCTGGGGAGGGGGCAGAAAACATTCATCAGACCAGAACCACACAGGCCGTCGTCGTTGTTCTGAACAGAGTGTAGAATAAGAATGATCCATTTTTTTCTAGTATGTCCATCCCCTTCCGTTACACTCACAATGTCCATCTCCCTCCATTCCCCGTACACAATGTCCATCTCCCTCCATTCCCCGTACACAATGTCCATCTCCCTCCGTTCCCCATACACAATGTCCATCTCCCTGCGTTCCCCGTACACAATGTCCATCTCCCTCCATTCCCCGTACGCAATGTCCATCTCCCTCCATTCCCCATACACAATGTCCATCTCCCTCCATTCCCCGTACACAATGTCCATCTCCCTCCATTCCCCGTACACAATGTCCATCTCCCTCCGTTCCCCGTACACAATGTCCATCTCCCTCCGTTCCCTATACACAATGTCCATCTCCCTCCGTTCCCCGTACACAATGTCCATCTCCCTCCATTCCCCATACACAATGTCCATCTCCCTCCGTTCCCTATACACAATGTCCATCTCCCTCCATTCCCCATACACAATGTCCATCTCCCTCCATTCCCCATACACAATGCCCATCTCCCTCCATTCCCCATACACAATGTCCATCTCCCTCCATTCCCCATACACAATGTCCATCTCCCTCCGTTCCCTATACACAATGTCCATCTCCCTCCATTCCCCGTTCACAATGTCCATCTCCCTCCATTCCCCATACACAATGCCCATCTCCCTCCATTCCCCGTACACAATGTCCATCTCCCTCCGTTCCCTATACACAATGTCCATCTCCCTCCATTCCCCATACACAATGTCCATCTCCCTCCATTCCCCATACACAATGTCCATCTCCCTCCGTTCCCTATACACAATGTCCATCTCCCTCCATTCCCCGTTCACAATGTCCATCTCCCTCCATTCCCCATACACAATGCCCATCTCCCTCCATTCCCCATATACAATATCATTCTCCCTCCGTTCCCCATACACAATGTCCATCTCTCTCCATTCCCCGTACACAATGTCCATCTCCCTCCATTCCCCGTACACAATGTCCATCTCCCTCCATTCCCCGTACACAATGTCCATCTCCCTCCGTTCCCCGTACACAATGTCCATCTCCCTCCATTCACCGTACACAATGTCCATCTCCCTCCGTTCCCTGTACACAATGTCCATCTCCCTCCATTCCCCGTACACAATGTCCATCTCCCTCCATTCCCCGTACACAATGTCCATCTCCCTCCATTCCCTGTACACAATGTCCATCTCCCTCCATTCCCCGTACACAATGTCCATCTCCCTCCATTCCCCATACACAATGTCCATCTCCCTCCATTCCCATACACAATGTCCATCTCCCTCCATTCCCCGTACACAATGTCCATCTCCCTCCGTTCCCCGTACACAATGTCCATCTCCCTCCATTCCCCGTACACAATGTCCATCTCCCTCCATTCTCCGTACACAATGTCCATCTCCCTCCATTCCCCATACACCATGTCCATCTCCCTCCATTCCCCGTACGCAATGTCATCTCCCTCCATTCCCCGTACATAATGTCCATCTCCCTCCATTCCCCGTACACAATGTCCATCTCCCTCCATTCCCCATACACAATGTCCATCTCCCTCCGTTCCCTATACACAATGTCCATCTCCCTCCATTCCCCATACACAATGTCCATCTCCCTCCGTTCCCTATACACAATGTCCATCTCCCTCCATTCCCCATACACAATGTCCATCTCCCTCCATTCCCCATACACAATGCCCATCTCCCTCCATTCCCCATACACAATGTCCATCTCCCTCCATTCCCCATACACAATGTCCATCTCCCTCCGTTCCCTATACACAATGTCCATCTCCCTCCATTCCCCGTTCACAATGTCCATCTCCCTCCATTCCCCATACACAATGCCCATCTCCCTCCATTCCCCGTACACAATGTCCATCTCCCTCCGTTCCCTATACACAATGTCCATCTCCCTCCATTCCCCATACACAATGTCCATCTCCCTCCATTCCCCATACACAATGTCCATCTCCCTCCGTTCCCTATACACAATGTCCATCTCCCTCCATTCCCCGTTCACAATGTCCATCTCCCTCCATTCCCCATACACAATGCCCATCTCCCTCCATTCCCCATATACAATATCATTCTCCCTCCGTTCCCCATACACAATGTCCATCTCTCTCCATTCCCCGTACACAATGTCCATCTCCCTCCATTCCCCGTACACAATGTCCATCTCCCTCCATTCCCCGTACACAATGTCCATCTCCCTCCGTTCCCCGTACACAATGTCCATCTCCCTCCATTCACCGTACACAATGTCCATCTCCCTCCGTTCCCTGTACACAATGTCCATCTCCCTCCATTCCCCGTACACAATGTCCATCTCCCTCCATTCCCCGTACACAATGTCCATCTCCCTCCATTCCCTGTACACAATGTCCATCTCCCTCCATTCCCCGTACACAATGTCCATCTCCCTCCATTCCCCATACACAATGTCCATCTCCCTCCATTCCCATACACAATGTCCATCTCCCTCCATTCCCCGTACACAATGTCCATCTCCCTCCGTTCCCCGTACACAATGTCCATCTCCCTCCATTCCCCGTACACAATGTCCATCTCCCTCCATTCTCCGTACACAATGTCCATCTCCCTCCATTCCCCATACACCATGTCCATCTCCCTCCATTCCCCGTACGCAATGTCATCTCCCTCCATTCCCCGTACATAATGTCCATCTCCCTCCATTCCCCGTACACAATGTCCATCTCCCTCCATTCCCCATACACAATGTCCATCTCCCTCCGTTCCCTATACACAATGTCCATCTCCCTCCATTCCCCATACACAATGTCCATCTCCCTCCGTTCCCTATACACAATGTCCATCTCCCTCCATTCCCCATACACAATGTCCATCTCCCTCCATTCCCCATACACAATGCCCATCTCCCTCCATTCCCCATACACAATGTCCATCTCCCTCCATTCCCCATACACAATGTCCATCTCCCTCCGTTCCCTATACACAATGTCCATCTCCCTCCATTCCCCGTTCACAATGTCCATCTCCCTCCATTCCCCATACACAATGCCCATCTCCCTCCATTCCCCGTACACAATGTCCATCTCCCTCCGTTCCCTATACACAATGTCCATCTCCCTCCATTCCCCATACACAATGTCCATCTCCCTCCATTCCCCATACACAATGTCCATCTCCCTCCGTTCCCTATACACAATGTCCATCTCCCTCCATTCCCCGTTCACAATGTCCATCTCCCTCCATTCCCCATACACAATGCCCATCTCCCTCCATTCCCCATATACAATATCATTCTCCCTCCGTTCCCCATACACAATGTCCATCTCTCTCCATTCCCCGTACACAATGTCCATCTCCCTCCATTCCCCGTACACAATGTCCATCTCCCTCCATTCCCCGTACACAATGTCCATCTCCCTCCGTTCCCCGTACACAATGTCCATCTCCCTCCATTCACCGTACACAATGTCCATCTCCCTCCGTTCCCTGTACACAATGTCCATCTCCCTCCATTCCCCGTACACAATGTCCATCTCCCTCCATTCCCCGTACACAATGTCCATCTCCCTCCATTCCCTGTACACAATGTCCATCTCCCTCCATTCCCCGTACACAATGTCCATCTCCCTCCATTCCCCATACACAATGTCCATCTCCCTCCATTCCCATACACAATGTCCATCTCCCTCCATTCCCCGTACACAATGTCCATCTCCCTCCGTTCCCCGTACACAATGTCCATCTCCCTCCATTCCCCGTACACAATGTCCATCTCCCTCCATTCTCCGTACACAATGTCCATCTCCCTCCATTCCCCATACACCATGTCCATCTCCCTCCATTCCCCGTACGCAATGTCATCTCCCTCCATTCCCCGTACATAATGTCCATCTCCCTCCATTCCCCGTACACAATGTCCATCTCCCTCCATTCCCCATACACAATGTCCATCTCCCTCCGTTCCCTATACACAATGTCCATCTCCCTCCATTCCCCATACACAATGTCCATCTCCCTCCATTCCCCGTACACAATGTCCATCTCCCTGCGTTCCCCGTACACAATGTCCATCTCCCTCCGTTCCCCGTACCCAATGTCCATCTCCCTCCGTTCCCCATACACAATGTCCATCTCTCTCCATTCCCCGTACACAATGTCCATCTCCCTCCGTTCCCCATACACAATGTCCATCTCCCTCCATTCCACATACACAATGTCCATCTCCCTCCGTTCCCCGTACACAATGTCCATCTCCCTCCATTCCCCATACACAATGTCCATCTCCCTCCGTTCCCCATACACAATGTCCATCTCCCTCCATTCCCCATACACAATGTCCATCTCCCTCCGTTCCCTATACACAATGTCCATCTCCCTCCATTCCCCGTTCACAATGTCCATCTCCCTCCATTCCCCATACACAATGTCCATCTCCCTCCGTTCCCCGTACACAATGTCCATCTCCCTCCATTCCCCACACACAATGTCCATCTCCCTCCGTTCCCGGTACACAATGTCCACCTCCCTCCGTTCCCCGTACACAATGTCCATCTCCCTCCATTCCCCATACACAATGTCCATCTCCCTCCGTTCCCCGTACACAATGTCCATCTCCCTCCATTCCCCGTACACAATGTCCATCTCCCTCCATTCCCCGTACACAATGTCCATCTCCCTCCGTTCCCGATACACAATGTCCATCTCCCTCCATTCCCCATACACAATGTCCATCTCCCTCCGTTCCCCATACACAATGTCCATCTCCCTCCATTCCCCGTACACAATGTCCATCTCCCTCCATTCCCCGTACACAATGTCCATCTCCCTCCGTTCCCCGTACACAATGTCCATCTCCCTCCAGTCCCCGTACACAATGTCCATCTCCCTCCATTCCCCGTACACAATGTCCATCTCCCTCCATTCCCCGTACACAATGTCCATCTCCCTCCGTTCCCCGTACACAATGTCCATCTCCCTCCATTCCCCGTACACAATGTCCATCTCCCTCCGTTCCCCGTACACAATGTCCATCTCCCTCCGTTCCCCGTACACAATGTCCATCTCCCTCCGTTCCCCGTACACAATGTCTATCTCCCTCCGTTCCCCGTACACAATGTCCATCTCCCTCCGTTCCCCGTACACAATGTCTATCTCCCTCCATTCTCCATACACAATGTCCATCTCCCTCCATTCCCCGTACACAATGTCCATCTCCCTCCATTCCCCGTACACAATGTCCATCTCCCTCCATTCCCCGTACACAATGTCCATCTCCCTCCATTCCCCGTACACAATGTCCATCTCCCTCCATTCCCCGTACACAATGTCCATCTCCCTCCATTCCCCGTACACAATGTCCATCTCCCTCCATTCCCCGTACACAATGTCCATCTCCCTCCATTCCCCGTACACAATGTCCATCTCCCTCCATTCCCCGTACACAATGTCCTTCTCCCTCCATTCCCTGTACACAATGTCCATCTCCTTCCGTTCCCCGTCCACAATGTCCATCTCCCTCCATTCCACATACACAATGTCCATCTCCCTCCATTCCCTGTACACAATGTCCATCTCCCTCCGTTCCCCGTACATAATGTCCATCTCCCTCCATTCCCCGTACACAATGTCCATCTCCCTCCATTGCCCATACACCATGTCCATCTCCCTCCACTCCCCGTACACAATGTCCATCTCCCTCCGTTCCCCGTACACAATGTCCATTGCCCTCCAGGGTTCAAAGGAAGTTCGCGAAAATGATTCTAGATTAAAAGGCTTGTCATACAGGGAGGATTTGATGGCCTGAACTCATTGGAATTGAGAAGTATAAGGGGCCTTCATTGAAACCTATTGAATGGTGAAAGGCCTTGATAGAGTGGATGTTTCTTGTGGTGGGCCAGAAGACACAACCTAGAATAGAGAGATATCCATTTAGAATGGAGATGAGGAGGAATTTCTTTAGCCAGAGGATGGTGAATTTGTGGAATTCATCACCACAGACGGCTGTGGAGGCCAGGTCATGGGGTATATTTAAAGCAGAGTTTGATAGGTTTTTGATTAGTCAGGGTGTCGAAGATTACGGGGCAAAGGCAGAATGGGGTTGAGAAAGATAATTAATCAGCCATGGGAATGGAAGAGTAGATTGAATGGGCTGAATGGCCTTATGGAGCTCTGTGTTTTTGCTTGGCAGTGATGGAGGTGACGGTGGGTGAGAACGATGAGCTGTTACTCGACTGTTTCCAGCCCTGGCACCAGCTCACCACCAACTTCAAATCCTACATCTTCGCCAAGGCCCCACTGGTAGGGAGGCATCCTCCAGACCCCCCTCCCTTACCATCTACTCCACTTCCCTACACTCTGTGCCTTTCCCCTCCCCTCATATACACTTGCCGCCCCTCATCTCCACTCCCTTCCCCTCCCCTTTGCTTCCCTACGCTCCCTGTCCCTCCCCTCCCTTCCTCTCCCCTCAGATCCATTCCCCTCCTCTCACCTCCAACCCTCATGTCTCCTCTCCACTCCCCTTCCTTCCCCTCCCTCATCTCTCCTCCATTCCCATTCCCTCTGTTCTCCTTTCCCCTCCACTCCCATTCCCTCTTCCCTCACCTCCCCTCTTCTTCACTCCCCTCCAGTCCCCTGTCCTCCTTCCACTCTCATCTACACACTTCCCCTCCCTTCGACACATTCCCACCCCCTCCACACACCTCCTCTCCCTCCATCCCTCCCCATTCAACTTTCACAAATAAACACAGAGATGATCGACAAATCGAATTTGCTGGTCAGTATCTGTTGTGCCCAGTTTTACCAGAAAGACCGGGCACATTTAAATCGGAGCACAATGTGATGACGGTGTTGCTGGACAGGTCTGCCATACCTTACTGATCTCCACATGCATCGCCTGACCATACCAGACCCTACCAGACTGTACCAGACCATACCAGCCCCTACCAGACCGTATCTGACTGTACCAGACCCTACCAGACCGTACCTGACCATACCAGCCCCTATCATACCGTACCAAACCCTACCAGACTGTACCTGACCATACCAGACCGTACCTGACCATACCAGACTGTACCTGACCGTACCAGACCGTACCTGACCATACCAGACCGTACCTGACCGTACCAGACCCTACCAGACTGTACCTGACCATACCAGCCCGTACCTGACCATACCAGCCCGTACCAGACCATACCAGCCCGTACCTGACCATACCAGCCCGTACCAGACCATACCAGCCCGTACCAGACCATACCAGCCCGTACCTGACCATACCAGCCCGTACCAGACCATACCAGCCCCTACCAGACCGTATCTGACCGTACCAGACCCTACCAGACTGTACCTGACCATACCAGCCCGTACCAGACCATACCAGCCCCTACCAGACCGTATCTGACTGTACCAGACCCTACTAGACCGTACCTGACCATACCAGACCCTACCATACCGTACCAAACCCTACCAGACTGTACCTGACCATACCAGACCGTACCTGACCATACCAGACTGTACCTGACCGTACCAGACCGTACCTGACCATACCAGACTGTACCTGACCGTACCAGACCGTACCTGACCATACCAGACTGTACCTGACCGTACCAGACCCTACCAGACCGTACCTGACCATACCAGACCGTACCTGACCATACCAGACTGTACCTGACCGTACCAGACCGTACCTGACCATACCAGACTGTACCTGACCGTACCAGACCCTACCAGACCATACCTGACCATACCAGACCGTACCTAACCATACCAGACCGTGATGGACCATACCAGACCCTACCTGACTGTACCAGATCCTACCAGACCATACCTGACCCTACCAGACCATACCTGACCATACCAGACTGTACCAGACCCTACCAGACCATACCTGACCATACCAGACCGTACCTGACCGTACCAGACTGTGACGGACCGTACCAGACCGTACCTGACCATACCAGACCCTACCAGACCGTGACGGACCGTACCTGACCCTACCAGACCGTACCAGACCCTACCTGACCATACCAGACCGTGACGGAACCAGTCAGCAGGACGTCTGTACAAGTGAATTACTCTGTGTGTTGTCAAAACGAACCCTGAGGTTGTCTGCTTTGAACAGGGAACCCGCAGTCACTGGCATTTTGAAACGATGGTGGAGACGCAGGAATCAAGTCTGGAGTTCCTCAGAGTTCAAAAAGAGCACGAGAAAACATACCATTGTGTGGTGATGGGGAATGAGGGAAAGAATATCGCCAGGACCCTCTATGATGTCCATGGTGGGTGTTGAGGGGGTGAGGGAGGGGTTTGAGCAGGTGGGTGGGGAGTGTAGGGGCAACAAAGATAGGGAGGGAGCGAGGGAGGGGTTTGAACAGGAGGACAGGGAGTGTAGGGATTACAGAGATAGGGAGGGGGTGAGGGAAGAGGATGGAGGGTCGGGGTTACAGAGATAGGGAGGGGTTGAGGGAGGAGGATGGAGGGTCGCTGTTACAGAGATAGGGAGGGGGTGAGGGAGGATGGAGGGTCGGGATTACAGAGATAGGGAGGGGTGAGGGAGGAGGATGGAGGGTTGGGGTTACAGAGATAGGGCGGGGGTGAGGGAGGATGGAGGGGTGAGGGAGGATGGAGGGTTAGGGTTACAGAGATAGGGAGGGGGTGAGGGAGGATGGAGGGTTTGGGTTACAGAGATAGGGAGGGTGTGAGGGAGAAGGATGGAGGGTTTGGGTTATAGAGATAGGGAGGGGGTGAGGGAGGATGGAGGGGGTGAGGGAGGATGGAGGGTTTGGGTTACAGAGCTAGGAAGGGGTGAGGGAGGATGGAGGGTCGGGGTTACAGAGATAGGGAGGGGTGAGGGAGGAGGATGGCGGGTTTAGGTTACAGAGATAGGGAGGGGGTGAGGGAGGAGGATGGCGGGTTTAGGTTACAGAGATAGGGAGGGGGTGAGGGAAGATGGAGGGTCGGGGTTACAGAGATAGGGAGGGGGTGAGGGAGGATGGAGGGTTTTGGTTACAGAGATAGGGAGGGGGTGAGGGAGGATGGAGGGTTTGGGTTACAGAGATAGGGAGGCGGTGAGGGAGGATGGAGGGTTTGAGTTACCGAGATAGGGAGGGGGTGAGGGAGGATGGAGTGTCAGGGTTACAGAGATAGGGAGAGGGTGAGGGAGGATGGAGGGTTTGGGTTACAGAGATAGGGAGGGGGTGAGGGAGGATGGAGGGTTTGGGTTACAGAGATAGGGAGGGGGTGAGGGGATGTGCTGCAGAGGAGCAAGAAGCCAAGGACGGAGGGAAGGAGGAAGATGGGATTTTGGATGTAAGGAGTCACTCTGCTCCCTCCTACCTTCAGTTGGTGACCCGATTCCAGAGGCGACAGAACCCACCTTCACTCGTCCTTCCCTGGGCACAGAGCTCCTGCCCGCGACCACCAGGGCCCCTCTGCAGAGTGAGCGGCTGTCGGCCCTGAACCTGGGTTCCATCCTCGCCATTGTGGTGCTGAGTATCTCCGTGCTTGCCCTGGGAGGCCTCCTCTGGTGAGGGAGGGAGTGTGTCTGCGTCTGTGTGTGTGTGTGTGTGTGTGTGTATACACATCTGTACCTGTGTGTTCGTGTGAGGGAGGATCCCGGGTAGAGGGGATTCTGATAGATCAGCGTTTGTGTTAACAGCTGCTTTCTCACTCACCCTTTCTCTCTCCTCCTCCCTTCCTCTCCTCTCCCCATCTCTCCTCCCCCCATCTCTCCTCCCTCACCTTCCCCGTACACCCTCTCCCTCGTCTTCCTGCCCTCTCACCACTCCCTTGTTCGCCCTCAGTTACTCCACTGTGGGGTGCCAGAAGAGGCCAGGTGTGGATCGGTCCAGGGAGTGGATGGAACTATTGAAGTGATGTCCTCAGTTCGGAGGAGGTGGCCGGGGGGGGGTGGGGGGGGGGTTCTGAGGCAGCCTGGTCACTGTCCGAGCCCCTGAACTACTGCCCACGCCCAATGAGACCCTAAACCACCACCCACGCCCAACAAGATCCTGAACCACCCACCCACGCCCAACGAGACCCTGAATCACCACCCACCCTGAACGAGACCCTGAACCGCCCACCCACGCCCGAGACCCTGAACCGCCCACCCACATCCAATGAGACCCTGAACCGCCCACCCACGCCGAACAAGACCTTGAACCACCACCCACACCGAATGAGACCCTGAACCGCCCACCCACGCCGAACAAGACCTTGAACCACCACCCACACCGAATGAGACCCTGAACCACCCATCCACCCCGAACAAGACCCTGAACCACCACCCACGCCGAACGAGACCCTGAACCACCCACCCACACCGAATGAGACCCTGAACCGCCCACCCACCCTGAACGAGCCTGGCCACGGTATGACCCCCCCCAAAACCACTCCAAATAAACTGTCTTGTTGAAAGCTCAAGAATCAGCCAGCTCTACTTCCCCTGCATCGTGGGCGGAGGGCTGGGAGAGGGAGAAGAGGGGGAGAGAGCTTCAGCGAGGGAGAAGGACGTGTGTCTCTGCTGCCTTGGCTTGGGTATTAGAGAGATGAGTTGCACTCTCTGTCAGAGAGTCACCCAACAAAGTAACAAGTCGTTTAGATTCCCATCTGAACCAGTCCCATCGGCCACGTTTGCCCCATAACCTTTCCTGTTCACGTACCTGTTCAGTGCATTTTTAATGTACCTGTCCCAACCACTTGCCCTGGCACTTGTTCCACAGACAGATCACCCTCTGGGTGAAAAAGTTGCCCCTTAGGTCCCTATTAAATCTCTCTCCCCTCTCACCTTAAACCTGTGCCCTCTGGTTCTTGATTGCCCAGCCCTGGGGAAAACACTGTGCACATTCACCCTATCTGTGCCCCTGGTGGTTTTATACACCTCTGTAAGGTCACCTCTCAATCTCCTACACTCCGAGGAATAAAGTCCCAACCTGTCCAACCTCTCTCCGTAACTCAGTCCCTGAGCCCCGGAAACATCCTCGTAAATCTCCTCTGCACTCTCTCCAGCTCAATGGCATCTTACGTACGGCAGGGTGACCAGAGCTGAACACAATACCCAAGTGCGGCCTCTCCAACGTCTTGTAAAACTGTACCATAACGTCCCAACTCCTGTACTCAGTGCCCTGACTGATGAAGGCCAGCGTGGCAAACGTCTTCTTCACCGCCCTGTCTACCTGTGACTCCACTTTCAGGGAACCATGTCCTTGTAACCCTGGGACCGGCTGTGCTACAACACTCCCCAGGGTCCCTCTGATCTAGAACACTCCCCAGGGTCCCTGCCGGTCACTGGAATTCCAGCCCCGGACTGTCTTCCCGAAACACAATCCCTCACATGGGAGATGTCACCGCCCCTCAACGAGGAGACCAGAACTGGACACAAAATTCCAAGTGCTTCCTCACCAACATCTCGTAATTACATCCATACTTTATTGAGGTTCACCCAAGTGTTGACCACGAGTTGGGGGGTGGGGGCGAAGAAGGGAGGTGGGGAGCTGGAGGCGAAAGAGGCCGGGGGCCCTCAGAAAGTTGGGGACTTGAGGGACAGGACTTGTGGGGCAGTTATTGGGATGGGGGGATCTGGACTCGAACGTGCATCAGTCTGGATTCTGTCCCTCCCAATCCCCATCTTCCTGAGGTGAAGAGTTCCCCTCCCCTCCTTGCTCTGTTTTCCCAGGAGTGTGCTGGGGAAGACCGGGGAGGGTGCTCGTGACGAAGGAGACACGATGGCAACGTGCGCGTGTGAGCGGATGGGTGGGGGTGCAGTTCCAGGATTTGCATCTGCCCATGAACTTCAGACGTGTTGTGGATTGGGTTCTGGGGTAGGGAGAGGTGGAGAGTGCTGCTCCCACTCACCCTGGGGTCCTGCTTTCCCTCAAGGAGGGGAGGGAGGGAAGGAGACAGTGCTTTTTTTCTCTCTATCTCTCTTCTTCATTCCTTGAGGGGAAGGGACAGCGTTTCCTCTCCACTGCACTCTGTTACCCTTGCCTCCTGCAGAGTAGAGGGAGGGAGAAAGGGAGGGGAGGAAGGAGAGTGTGTTCGTAGGTCTCTCTCACTCTCACACACTCTTCCCACCACCATTCCTATCTCTCAACCTCAGCCTGTTCCCGGTTCCTCAAGATGCGGAAGGGAGGGGCAGCAGATGGTTGTGATCTCGGTCCCCTGGGGTCCCTTCTCCCCATGTCCTTTGAGGAGTGGAGGGAGGGAGGGGAGGTGGTCCCTCACTCGTTCTTCCCCTCGCCCCTCTCACCACTGGTCCACCAGTAAGTCCACCATCCGGTTAATGCCGAGCTCGGGGGGCTCGAGCATATCGGCACAGAAAACACTAGCCAAAGATGGGCAAGTGGTGCTGGGTGAGGCATCCACCCAGTCAGCCGGATCGAGGGTGAGGGGGGAGTGGGGTGGGCTGGCCGTCGGGCGGCAGGGCCCAGGAGAAGATGGAGGGGAGAGGGGCTCGAAGGGTCGACAGTGGGACAGTTCAGGGAGGAGATCCAGGGAGGGTGGTGAGAGCAGAAGAGATGACCCCTCGTCCTCAGTAATGATGGGAGTGAGCCTGGTTGCTCCAGGAGAGAGAGGGGGGTCGGGCCCCAGCCTTGCACAGGGACCTGAGGAAAAGGAAGATTCCGTCAGTTACAGGAGCAAGACGTCACACCCACTTTGTCTCTCAGCCCTTCCCACAACCCATGGAAACCCTTGTTCCCGACTCTCTCCCTTCCCACAGGCAATGGACACTCCTCTATCACCGACTCTCCCCACATCCCACAGACACTCCCATCACTGACTCTCCCCACAGACTGAATCCACACATCCCACAGACACTCCCCTGTCACTGACTCTCCCCACAGACTGAACCCCACATCCCACAGACACTTACTCCCCTGTCACTGACTCTCCCCACAGACTGAACCCCACATCCTACAGACACTCCCCTGTCACTGACTCTCCCCACAGACTGAACCCCACATCCCAGACACTCCCCTGTCACTGACTCTCCTCACAGACTGAACCCCACATCCACACAGACACTCCCCTGTCACTGACTTTCCCCACAGACTGAATCCCCACTTAATTCCCAGACACTCCCCTGTCATGGACTGAATCCCCACCCACATCCCACGGACTCTCTCCCCCATCTCTGACAATTAGGCCATTCGTCCCATCGAGTCTACTCCACCATTCCATCATGGTTGATCCTGGATCCCGCTCAACCCCATACACCTGCCTTCTCGCCATATGCCTTGATACCCTGACCGATCAGGAAACGATCAACTTCTGCTTTAAATATACCCATGGATTTGGCCACCACAGTGTGTGGCAGAGCATTCCACAGATTCACTACTCTCTGGCTAAAAAATTCCTACTTACCTTTGTTCTAAAGCACCGCCTCTCAATTTTGAGGCTGCACCCTCTAGTTCTGGACACCCCCACCATAGGAAACATCCTCTCCACATCCTCCCTATCTAGTCCTTTCAAAATTCAGTAGGTTTCAATGAGATCTCCATGCATTCTTCCGAATTCTAGTGAGAACAGATCCAAAGCTTCCAAATGCACCTCATATGTTAACCCCTTCATTCCCAGAATCATCCTTGTGAACCTCCTCTGAACTCTCTCCAATCACAACACATGCTGGAGGATTACAAATACCTGGGGATACGAATTGACAATAAACTGGACTGGTCTAAGAACACTGAGGCTGTCTACAAGAAGGGTCAGAGCCGTCTCTATTTCCTGAGGAGACTGAGGTCCTTTAACATCTGCCGGACGATGCTGAGGATGTTCTACGAGTCTGTGGTGGCCAGTGCTCTCATGTTTGCTGTTGTGTGCTGGGGCAGCGGGCTGAGGGTAGCAGACACCAACAGAGTCAACAAGCAACACACATCAAAGTTGCTGGTGAACGCAGCAGGCCAGGCAGCATCTCTAGGAAGAGGTACGGTCGACGTTTCAGGCCGAGACCCTTCGTCAACTAACTGAAGGAAGAGTTAGTAAGAGATTTGAAAGTGGGAGGGGGAGGGGAAGTTCCAAAATGACAGGAGAAGACAGGAGGGGGAGGGATGGAGCCAAGAGCTGGACAGGAGATAGGTAAAAGGGATATGAGAGGATCATGGGACAGGAGGTCCGGGGAGAAAGACAAGAGGGGGGGAACCCAGAGGATGGACAAGGGGTATAGTCAGAGGGACAGAGGGAGAAAAAGGACCCCTTGCCCATCCTCTGGGTTCCCCCCCCTTGTCTTTCTTCCCGGACCTCCTGTCCCATGATCCTCTCATATCCCCTTTGCCAATCACCTGTCCAGCTCTTGGCTCCATCCCTCCCCCTCCTGTCTTCTCCTATCATTTTGGATCTTCCCCTCCCCCTCCCACTTTCAAATCTCTTACTAGCTCTTCCTTCAGTTAATCCTGATGAAAGGTCTCGGCCTGAAACGTCCACTGTACCTCTTCCTAGAGATGCTGCCTGGCCAGCTGCGTTCACCAGCAACTTTGATGTGTGTTGTTTGAATTTCCAGCATGTGCAGAATTCCTGCTGTTAACAGAATCAACAAACTCATTCGTAAGGCCAGTGATGTTGCAGGGATGGAAATGGACTCTCTCACGGTGGTGTCTGAAAAAGAGGATGCTGTCTAAGTTGCATGCCATCTTGGACAATGTCTCCCATCCACTACATAATGTACTGGGTGGGCACAGGAGTACATTCAACCAGAGACTTATTCCACTGAAACGTAGCACAGAGCGTCATAGGAAGTCATTCCTGCCTGTGGCCATCAAACTTTACAACTCCTCCCTTGGAGGGTCAGACACCCTGAGCCAATAGGCTGGTCCTGGACTTATTTCATAATTTACTGGCATAATTTACATATTACTATTTAACTATTTATGGTGCAACTGTAACGAAAACCAATTTCCCCCGGGATCAATAAAGTATGGCTGTGACTATCCTTTCTGAGATATGGGGCCCAAAACTGGTGACAATACTCCCAGTGCAGCCTGGGAGTGTCTTATGAAGGCTCTACATTATCTCCTTGCTTTTATATTCTTTTCCCCTTGAAATAAATGCCAACATTGAATTTGCCTTCTTTACCACAGACTCAACCTGTAAATTAACCATCTGGGAGTCGTGTACAAGGTCTCCCGAGTCTCTCTGCACCTCTGATGTTTGAATTTTCTCACCATTTAGACAATAGTCCACACTTTTGTTTCTTTTACCAAAAATGCATTATCATACATTTCCCAACACTGTATTCCATCTGCCCCTTTCTTGTCTATTCATCCAATTTCTCTGTCTTGCTGCCATCACATTGCTTCCTCAGCACTACCTACCCCTCCACCTATCTTTGTCACAAAGCCATCAATTCCATTATCCAAATCAATGACAAACAATGTGAAAAGCAGCGGTCCCAATACTGACCCCGAGGAACACCACTAGTCACTGGTAGACAACCAGAAAAGGCCCCTTTTATTCCCACTTGCTGCCTCCTGCCTGCCAGCCATTCCGCTCTCCATGCCAGTATCTTTCCTGTAACACCATAGCATTTTATCTAGTTTAGCAGCCTCATGCATGGCACCGTATCAAATGCCTTCTGAAAATTCAAGTCAATGACATCCACTGCCTCTCCTTTGTCCACCCTGCTTATTACTTCCTCGAAGAACTCTAATAGATTTGTCAGGCAAGATTTCCCTACACAGAAACCATGCTGACTTTTGATATATTTTATCATTCGCTCCTTAATAATGGACTCCAACACTTTCCCAACCACTGAGGTTTGGCTAACTGGCATATAATTTCCTTTTTTTTGGCCTTGGCATACTACTAGTCTCTGCCACGGTGAAGACAGATGCAAAGTACCCATTAAGTTCATTTGCCATTTCTTTGTCCCCATCACTACCTCACCAGCATCATTTTCCAGTGGTTCAATATCAACTCTCACCTCCTTTTACTCTTCATATAACCTGAAAAAAAACTTCTGGTATCCTGCTAGTTTGCCCTCATATTTCATCTTTTCCCTTTTTATAGCTTTTTTAGTTGCCTTTTGTTGGATTTTAAAAGCTTCCCAATCATCCAACTTCCCACGCACTTTTGCTGCCTTATGTGTCCTTTGCTTGGCTTTTATACAGTCCTTAACTTCCCTTGTTAGCCAGAGCTGCCTACCCCTGCCATTTGAGAACAGCTTCCTCTGTGGGACAGATCTATTCTGCCCCTTGTGAACTTGTCCCAGAAACTTCAGCCATCTCTGCTCAGCTGTCATGCCTGCTAGTACCCACCTCTGACCCACCTGGGCAAGTTCCTCTCTCATGCCTCCGTAATTCCCTTTATTCCACTGTGATCCATCCGCTGAATTCCCTCCCACAGCCCACAGACTCTCCCCCATCACAGACTCTCCCCATTCAAAGTCCATGGACACCCTCCCTCAACACTGATTCTCCCCACCAACTGAATCTCCTCCCAGAGCATACAGACACTCTCCCCCATTATTGACCTTCTCCTCAGGCACTGAAACCCTCCCAGAGGCCACAGACTTTCTCCTCCATCACCATGTCTCCCCAGACAGCTGACTGACACTCTCCCCATCACCAACTCTCTACATCCTCCCCAGTCACTGACTCTCCCCACCAATAGAATCTCCTCCCACAGGCCACAGACACTCTTCCCCATCACTGACTCTCCCCACCCACTGAATCCCCTCCCAGACACTCTCCCCACCCACTGAATCCCCTCCCAGACACTCTTCCCCATCACTGACTCTCCCCACCCACTGAATCCCCTCCCAGACACTCTTCCCCATCACTGACTCTCCCCACCCACTGAATCCCCTCCCAGACACTCTCCCCACCCACTGAATCCCCTCCCAGTCACTCACTCTCCCCACCCACCCACTGAATCTCCTCCCACTCTCCCCACCCACTGAATCCCCTCCCAGACACTCTTCCCCATCACTGACTCTCCCCACCCACTGAATCCCCTCCCAGACACTCTCCCCACCCACTGAATCCCCTCCCAGACACTCTTCCCCATCACTGACTCTCCCCACCCACTGAATCCCCTCCCAGACACTCTCCCCACCAACTGAATCCCCTCCCAGACACTCTTCCCCATCACTGACTCTCCCCACCCACTGAATCCCCTCCCAGTCACTCACTCTCCCCACCCACCCACTGAATCTCCTCCCACTCTCCCCACCCACTGAATCCCCTCCCAGACACTCTTCCCCATCACTGACTCTCCCCACCCACTGAATCCCCTCCCAGACACTCTCCCCACCCACTGAATCCCCTCCCAGACACTCTTCCCCATCACTGACTCTCCCCACCCACTGAATCCCCTCCCAGACACTCTCCCCACCAACTGAATCCCCTCCCAGACACTCTTCCCCATCACTGACTCTCTCCACCCACTGAATCCCCTCCCAGACACTATCCCCACCCACTGAATCCCCTCCCAGACACTCTCCCCACACTTTGCCCAAATGACTACACACCGGTAGTGCTGAGTGGCTCGTTAAGAATCTCCTCGATGGACGGGCTTTGGGAGAGCTGTGGGGAGAAGCAGGATCACCGTTAGCACTTGAACGTTTGTTAGTGGGGCTTGACCACATCCCCTGGGATGTCCCACTCTCTTCCCATTTCCCTGCCGCGTGATTCTTCGCTTTGTGCAAAGACCCTACACTCTGCCCCCACCCATTTCGCTCACCACCTCACATCCTACAATTGCCAATTCTCCCCTCGCTCATCTCAGTCTCTCAAAACTTCTCTCTCTCTAGCTCCTCACCACTCTCTTGTTCTCCCCACTCCTCCCATACTCTCCACTTGTCCCCCTCACCACCACCAGTCAGCCATATAATCATGTAACCATATAACAATTACAGCACGGAAACAGGCCATCTCGGCCCTTCTAGTCCGTGCTGAACTCTCACTCTCACCTAGTCCCACCGACCTGCACTCAGCCCATAACCCTCCATTCCCTTCCTGTCCATATATCTATCCAATTTAACTTTAAATGACAACATCGAACCTGCCTCAACAACTTCTGCTGGAAGCTCGTTCCACACAGCTACCACTCTCTGAGTAAAGAAGTTCCCCCTCATGTTACCCCTAAACTTTTGCTCTTTAACTCTCAACTCATGCTCTCTTGTTTGAATCTCCCCCACTCTCAATGGAAAAAGTCTATCCGCGTCAACTCTATCAATCCCCCTCATAATTTTAAATACCTCTATCAAGTCCCCCCTCAACCTTCTACACTCCAAAGAATAAAGACCCAACTTATTCAACCTTTCTCTGTAACTTAGGAGATGAAACCCAGGCAACATTTTAGTAAACCTCCTCTGTACTCTCTCAATTTTATTGACACCTTTCCTATAGTTCGGTGACCAGAACTGTACACAATACTCCAAATTAGGCCTCACCAATGCCTTATACAAATTCAGCCTAACATCCCAACTCCTATACTCAATGCTCTGATTAATAAAGACCAGCATACCAAAAGCTTTCTTCACCACCCTATCCACATGAGATACTCTTATCATTTAAGAGTTACTCTTACGTTACTCTTATCATGATAAGCCACTCTTATCATTTCTCCCACCCTCCCTTCATCCATCCATCACCCTCCCCTTCTCCTTCCATCTCAATCCTCTCTTCATGCTCTCCCATCTCACCCCCTCTCACTCCCATCTCACCCCCCCATCTCTTTCTCCCATCTCACTCCCACTCTCACCCATATCATTCCCCATCTCTCTCCCCCCTCACTCAACCCCCTCTCCCATCTCACTCCCCCCCTCTCCCATTTCAATTCCTCTCCCTTTCTCTCCCATCTCACTCTCTCCCCCCCCCAATCTCTCCACAAGACCAGAAGGCACAGGAGCAGAATTAGGCCATTCAGCCCATCGAGTCTGCTCTGCCATTCCATCGTAGCTGAACCCCAATATACCTGCTTCCTCGCCATATCCTTTGATGTCCTGATCAATCAGGAAATTATGAACTTGTGCCTTAAATATACCCATGGAACTGGCCTCCACTGCAGTCTGTGGCAGAGCGTTCCACGGGTTTACTACTCTCTGGCTAAAAGAATTTCTCCCTATTTCTGTTCTAAAAGGTCGCCCCTCATTTTTGTGTCTGTGCCCTCTCGTTCTGGATACCCCCACCATAGAGAACATCCTCTCCACATCCATCCTATCTAGTCCTTTCAATATTCAGTAGGTCTCAAAAGAGATCCCCACATTCTTCTCAATTCCAGTGAATACAGGCCCAAATCTTTAGAAACATATAAAATTATGAAAGGGATAGTAAGATAGAGGCAGCAAAGTTGTTTCCACTGGTAGGTGAGACTAGAACCAAGAGACATAGCCTCAGGATTCGGGGGGAGTAGATTTAGGACGGAGATGTGGAGGAACTGCTTTTCCTAAAGAGTGGTGAATCTGTGGAATTCTCTGCCCAATGAAGCAGTGGAGGCTACATCAGTAAATATATTTATGATGAGGTTGGACAGATTTTTGCATAGTAGGGGAATTAAGGGTTATGGGGAAAAGGCAGGTAGGTGGAGACGAGTCCATGGGCGTATCAGCCATGATCTTATTGAATGGTGGAACAGGCTCGACGGGCCAGATGGCCGACTCCTGCTCCTATTTCTGATGTTCTTATGTAAAGTTGGCAAATGCTCCTCATATGTTAATCCCTTCATTCACAGAATCATCCTCGTGAACCTCCTCTGGACTCTCTCCAATGACAACACATCCTTTCTGAGATATGGGGCCCAAAACTGTTGACAATACTCCAAGCGTGGCCTGACTAGACTCAGTATTATTTCCTTGCTTTTATATTCTATTCCCCTTGAAATAAAGCCAACATTGCATTTGCCTTCTTTACCAGACTTTACTTGTAACTGAACCTTCTGGAAGTCTTGCACGAGGACTCCTAAGTCTCTCTGCACCTCTGATGTTTAAACCTTCTCCCCATTTAGATAATAGTCTGCACTATTGTTCCTTTTACCAAAATGCATTATCATACGTTTCCCAACACTGTATTCATCTGACATTTTTTTGCCCATTCTTCCAATTTGTCTAAGTCCTGCTGCAATCACATTGCTTCCTCAGCACTACCTACCCCTCCACCTATCTTCATATCATTCACTATCTCTGCCACAAAGCCATCAATTCCATTATCCAAATCATTGACCTACAATGTGAAAAGTAACGGTCCCAATCTGACCCCTGAGGAACACCACTAGTCACTGGCAGCCAACCAGAAAAGTTCCCTTTTATTCAGGCGGTGACCAGTGGGGTACCGCAGGGTTCAGTGCTGGGACCGCAGCTGTTTACAATATATAATAATGATTTAGATGAAGAGATTAAAAGTAACATTAGCAAATTTGCCGATGACACAAAGCTGGGGGCAGTGTGAAATGTGAGGAGGATATTACGAGAATGCAGGGTGACTTGGACGGGCTGGGTGAGTGGGCAGATGCATGGCAGATGCAGTTTAATGTGAGGTTATCCACTTTGGTGGTAAGAGCAGGAAGGCAGATTATTATCTAAATGGAGTCAAGTTAGGAAAAGGGGAAGCACAACGAGATCTAGGTGTTCTTGTACATCAGTCACTGAAAGCAAGCATGCAAGTACAGCAGGCAGTGAAGAAAGCTAATGGCATGCTGGCCTTCATAACAAGGGGAGTTGAGTATAGGAGCAAAGAGGTCCTTCTGCAGTTGTACAGGGCCCTGGTGAGACCACACCTGGAGTATTGTGTGCAGTTTTGGTCTCCAAATTTGAGGAAGGACATTCTTGCTATTGAGGGAGTGCAGCGTAGGTTCACAAGGTTAATTCCCGGGATGGCGGGACTCTCATATGTTGAAAGATTGGAGCGACTGGGCTTGTATACACTGGAATTTAGAAGGATGAGAGGGGATCTGATTGGAACATGTAAGATTAAGGGATTGGACACGCTGGAGGCAGGAAGCATGTTCCCGCTGATGAGAGGCCACAGTTTAAGAATAAGGGGTAGGCCATTTAGAACGGAGTTGAGGAAAAACTTTTTCACCCAGAGAATGGTGGATATTTGGAATGCTCTGCCCCAGAAGGCTGTGGAGGCCAAGTCTCTGGATGCTTTCAAGAAAGAGATGGATAGAGCTCTTAAAGATAGCGGAATCAAAGGTTATGGGGATAAGGCAGGAACTGGATACTGATTGTGGATGATCAGCCATGATCACAGTGAATGGCGGTGCTGGCTCGAAGGGCTGAATGGCCTACTCCTGCTCCTATTGTCTATTGTCTATTCCCATTCACTGCCTCCTGCCTGTCAGCCATTCCTCTATCCGTGCCGGTATCTTTCCTGTATCGCCATGGGATTTTATCTTGTTAAACAGCCTCATGTCTGGCACCTTATCAAATGCCTTCCGAAAATCCAAGTAAATAACATCCACTGCCTCTCCTTTGTCCACCCTGCTTGTTACTCCCTTGAAGAACTCTCACAGATTTGTCAGGCAAGATTTCCCTTTACAGAAACCATGCTGACTTTGACTTATTTTATCATTAGCCTCCAAGTACCCCGAAACCTCATCCTTAATAATGGACTCCAATACTTTTCCAACAGAGGTTAGACTAACTGGCCTATAATTTTCTTTTTTTTCCCTTCTGCCCTTCTTAAGGTGTGGAGTGACATTTGCAATCTTCCAGTCTTCCGGGACCATGCCAGAATCAAGTAACTCTTGAAAGATCATGACTAATGCATCCATTATTTGTTGAGCAACCCCTCTCAAGACTCTGGGATGTAGTCCATCTTGTCTAGATGACATATCCACCTTAAGACCTTTAATTAGTATCCTGCTTTACATTACTGGCTAGTTTGCCCTCATATCTCATCTTTTCCCTTCTTACAGCTTTTTTAGTTGCCGTTTGTTGGATTTTAAAAGCTTCCCAATCATCCAACTTCCCACTCACTTTTGCTACCTTATATTCCCTTTCCTTGGCTTTGACACAGTCCTTAAATTCCCATGTCTGCCACGGTTACCTACCACTGCCATTTGAGAACAACTTCTTCTGAGGGACATATCTATCCTGCGCCTTGTGAACTATTCCCAGAAACTTCAGCCATCTCTGCTCTGCCGTCATCCCCGCCAGTATCCTCCTCCAATCCACCTGGGCAAGCTCCTCTCTCATGCCTCTGTAATTCCCTTTATTCCATTGTCATACTGACACATGTGAGTTATGCTTCTCCCTCTCAAATTGCAGTATGAATTCAATCATATTATCATCACTGTCTCCTCAGTGTTCCTTTACATTAAGCTCCCATCTCACTGCCAACCTCTCTCTCCCATCTCCTAGCTCTCTCTTCCTCCCATCTTACTCCCCTCTCTCTTCCACCTCACTTTCTCTCTCTTTCTCTCTCTCAGATAATATCCCCAGCCCCCCATGAGTGATATCTCATCTCACTCCCACTTCTCTCTTCCTCTTTCCAATCTTTCTCTCTCCAATCTCCCCTCTTTCTCTCTTTCCCATTTAACTACCCCCCTCTCACTCCTTCTCTCTCCCATCTCAGACCCTCACTCTCTCGTCCATCTCACTTCCAATCTCTCTCTCCGCCTCTCTCTCATCTCACTCGCACTCGCTCTATCCCATTTCATTCCCCACTCTATCTCCTATCTTCCTCCCCCTCTTTTTCTCCCATCTCACTCCCCCTCTCTTCCATCACACTGACCTTCTCTCCCTCTCCCTCCCATCTCACTGACCTTCTCTCCCTCTCTGATCTGGCTCTGTCTATTTCTCTCCATCTCAGTTCCCCCCCTCTGTCCTCTCTCCCATCTTACTTCTCTCCCCTACCTCCCTCCCTCTCTCATTCTCCTCTTTCCTCTTCGTCTTTCCCCCCACCCCTCCGCTCCCCACTCTCCCTATCCCCCTCCCTCCCCATCTCTCCCTCAACCCTCTCCCCATTCCATTCTCCCTCTCCCCCTCCCCGTTCCACTCTCCCTCTCCCTCTCATCCCCGTTTCCTCTCTCTCTCTCTTTCCCACTCTTCCCCCTACTGCCATACACAGACTATCAACACCCCCAGCCCTACCTCTGCGCTCCGGATAGCCTGTGTCAGTTCCTCCTCCAGAGTCTGGAATTTCCTCGTCTCCGTGCTCTTTGGGTCTCCCAGGCAGCCAGGCTCTCTGCTGTCGGATGACAGGAAGGCCTGCAGGCAGGAGCAGAGAGAGGGGGTGACCTCAGTACAGGGAGCAGAGAGAGGGGGTGACCTCAGTACAGGGAGCAGAGAGAGGGGGTGACCTCAGTACAGGGAGCAGAGAGAGGGGGTGACCTCAGTACAGGGAGCAGAGAGAGGGGGTGACCTCAGTACAGGGAGCAGAGAGAGGGGGTGTCCTCAGTACAGGGAGCAGAGAGAGGGGGTGACCTCAGTACAGGGAGCAGAGAGAGGGGGTGACCTCAGTACAGGGAGCAGAGAGAGGGGGTGACCTCAGTACAGGGAGCAGAGAGAGGGGGTGACCTCAGTACAGGGAGCAGAGAGAGGGGGTGTCCTCAGTACAGGGAGCAGAGAGAGGGGGTGACAGTACAGGGAGCAGAGAGAGGGGGTGACCTCAGTACAGGGAGCAGAGAGAGGGGGGTGTCCTCAGTACAGGGAGCAGAGAGAGGGGGTGTCCTCAGTACAGGGAGCAGAGAGAGGGGGTGTCCTCAGTACAGGGAGCAGAGAGAGGGGGTGACCTCAGTACAGGGAGCAGAGAGAGGGGGTGTCCTCAGAACAGGGAGCAGAGAGAGGGGGTGTCCTCAGTACAGGGAGAGGGGGTGACAGTACAGAGAGAGGGGATGTCCTCGGTAAAGGGAGAGGGGGTGACCTCAGTACAGGGAGAGGGGGTGTCCTCAGTACAGGGAGCAGAGAGAGGGGGGTGTCCTCAGTACAGGGAGCAGAGAGAGGGGGTGACCTCAGTACAGGGAGCAGAGAGAGGGGGTGTCCTCAGAACAGGGAGCAGAGAGAGGGGGGTGTCCTCAGTACAGGGAGCAGAGAGAGGGGGTGTCCTCAGAACAGGGAGCAGAGAGAGGGGGGGTGTCCTCAGTACAGGGAGCAGAGAGAGGGGGTGACCTCAGTACAGGGAGCAGAGAGAGGGGGTGTCCTCAGAACAGGGAGCAGAGAGAGGGGGGGTGTCCTCAGTACAGGGAGCAGAGAGAGGGGGTGTCCTCAATACAGAGAGCAGGGAGAGGGGGTGTCCTCAGTACAGGGAGAGGGGGTGACAGTACAGAGAGAGGGGATGTCCTCGGTAAAGGGAGAGGGGGTGACCTCAGTACAGGGAGAGGGGGTGTCCTCAGTACAGGGAGCAGAGAGAGGGGGGTGTCCTCAGTACAGGGAGCAGAGAGAGGGGGTGACCTCAGTACAGGGAGCAGAGAGAGGGGGTGACCTCAGTACAGGGAGCAGAGAGAGGGGGTGTCCTCAGTACAGGGAGCAGAGAGAGGGGGTGACCTCAGTACAGGGAGCAGAGAGAGGGGGGTGTCCTCAGTACAGGGAGCAGAGAGAGGGGGTGACCTCAGTACAGGGAGCAGAGAGAGGGGGTGACCTCAGTACAGGGAGCAGAGAGAGGGGGTGTCCTCAGTACAGGGAGCAGAGAGAGGGGGTGACCTCAGTACAGGGAGCAGAGAGAGGGGGTGTCCTCAGAACAGGGAGCAGAGAGAGGGGGTGTCCTCAGTACAGGGAGAGGGGGGTGACAGTACAGAGAGAGGGGATGTCCTCGGTAAAGGGAGAGGGGGTGACCTCAGTACAGGGAGAGGGGGTGTCCTCAGTACAGGGAGCAGAGAGAGGGGGGTGTCCTCAGTACAGGGAGCAGAGAGAGGGGGTGACCTCAGTACAGGGAGCAGAGAGAGGGGGTGTCCTCAGAACAGGGAGCAGAGAGAGGGGGGTGTCCTCAGTACAGGGAGCAGAGAGAGGGGGTGTCCTCAGAACAGGGAGCAGAGAGAGGGGGGTGTCCTCAGTACAGGGAGCAGAGAGAGGGGGGTGTCCTCAGTACAGGAAGCAGAGAGAGGGGGTGACCTCAGTACAGGGAGCAGAGAGAGGGGGTGACCTCAGTACAGGGAGCAGAGAGAGGGGGGTGTCCTCAGTACAGGGAGCAGAGACGAGGGGGTGACCTCAGTACAGGGAGCAGAGAGAGGGGGTGTCCTCAGAACAGGGAGCAGAGAGAGGGGGGTGTCCTCAGTACAGGGAGCAGAGAGAGGGGGGTGTCCTCAGTACAGAGAGCAGGGAGAGGGGTGTCCTCAGTACAGGGAGAGGGGGGTGACAGTACAGAGAGAGGGGATGTCCTCGGTAAAGGGAGAGGGGGTGACCTCAGTACAGGGAGAGGGGGTGTCCTCAGTACAGGGAGCAGAGAGAGGGGGGTGTCCTCAGTACAGGGAGCAGAGAGAGGGGGTGACCTCAGTACAGGGAGCAGAGAGAGGGGGTGTCCTCAGAACAGGGAGCAGAGAGAGGGGGGTGTCCTCAGTACAGGGAGCAGAGAGAGGGGGTGTCCTCAGAACAGGGAGCAGAGAGAGGGGGGTGTCCTCAGTACAGGGAGCAGAGAGAGGGGGTGACCTCAGTACAGGGAGCAGAGAGAGGGGGTGTCCTCAGAACAGGGAGCAGAGAGAGGGGGGTGTCCTCAGTACAGGGAGCAGAGAGAGGGGGTGTCCTCAGTACAGAGAGCAGGGAGAGGGGGTGTCCTCAGTACAGGGAGAGGGGGGTGACAGTACAGAGAGAGGGGATGTCCTCGGTAAAGGGAGAGGGGGTGACCTCAGTACAGGGAGAGGGGGTGTCCTCAGTACAGGGAGCAGAGAGAGGGGGTGTCCTCAGTACAGAGAGCAGGGAGAGGGGGTGTCCTCAGTAAAGGGAGAGGGGGTGACCTCAGTACAGGGAGAGGGGGTGTCCTCAGTACAGGGAGCAGAGAGAGGGGGTGTCCTCAGTACAGGGAGAGGGGGTGACCTCAGTACCGGGAGCACAGAGAGGGGGTGTCCTCAGTACTGAGAGAGGGGGTGACCTCAGTACAGGGAGCAGAGAGAGGGGGTGTCCTCAGAACAGGGAGCAGAGAGAGGGGGGTGTCCTCAGTACAGGGAGTGGAGTCACAGGTAGACAGGGACCCTGGGGAGTGTTGTAGAACAGAGTGACCCAGGGGTACAGGGACATGGTTCCTTGAAAGTAGAGTCACAGTTAGACAGGGACCCTGGGGAGTGTTGTAGATCAGAGGGACCCGGGGGTACGGGGACATATTTCCCTGAAAGTGGAGTCACGGGTAGACAGGGCAGTGAAGAAGACGTTTGCCACGCTGGCCTTCATCAGTCAGGGCACGGAGTACAGGAGTCGGGACGTTATGTTACAGTTGTACAAGACGTTGGTGAGATCGCACTTGGAGTATTGTGTTCAGCTCTGGTCACCCTACTGCAGGAAAGATGCCGTTGAGCTGAAGAGGGTGCAGAGGAGATTTACGAGGATAAATTTATGAGGACTGAGTTATGGAAAGAGGCTGGACAGGTTGGGACTTTATTCCTCAGAGTGTAGGAGACTGAGGGGTGACCTTACAGAGATGTATAAAACCACCAGGGGCACAGATAGGGTGAATGTGCACAGACTTTTTCCCCCAGGGCTGGGCAATCAAGAACCAGAGGGAACAGGTTCATGGTGAGGAGGAGGGAGATTTAATAGGGACCTGAGGGGCAACTGTTTCACCCAGAGGGAGATCTGTCTATGGAAGGAGCTGCCAGGGGAAGTGGTTGAGGCTGGAACATTAACGACATTTAAAAGATATCTGGACAGGTACACAGAAAGAAAAGGATTAGGGCATGGGGCAAAAGCTGGAAGATGGAATGTGGAAGCTTTTGAGTGAGTACAGAATAGATTTACTGGAATGCTGCCTGATTTAGAGAGGGTGCAGAGGAGATTTACCAGAACGATGTCTGGATTAGAGAGGGTGCAGAGGAGATTTACCAGAACGATGTCTGGATTAGAGAGGGTGCAGAGGAGATTTACCAGAACGATGTCTGGATTAGAGAGGGTGCAGAGGAGATTTACCAGAACGATGTCTGGATTAGAGAGGGTGCAGAGGAGATTTACCAGAACGATGTCTGGATTAGAGAGGGTGCAGAGGAGATTTCCAGAATGATGTCTGGATTAGAGAGGGTGCAGAGGAGATTTCCAGAATGATGTCTGGATTAGAGAGGGTGCAGAGGAGATTTCCAGAATGATGTCTGGATTAGAGAGGGTGCAGAGGAGATGCACCAAATGCTGTCAGTATTAGCGAGGGAGCAGTGGAGATTATCACGATGCTGATTGGATTAGAGAGAACGCACCTCTCTTATTTTTATTATTATTATGGATTAGAGAGGAGACTCACTGGAGTGCTGCCTGGGTTAGAGAGGGTGCAGAGGAGATTTGACAAAATGCTGTCTGTATTAGAGAGACAACAGAGGAGATTTACCAGGATGCTGTCTTTTTAGAGTGGGTGCAGAGAAGGTTCACAGGAATGCTGCCTGGATTACAGAGGGTGCAGTGGAGATTTACTGGAATGCTGCCTGGATTAGAGAGGGTGCAGAGCAGATTTACCAGAATGATGTCTGTATTAGAGAGGGTGCAGAGGAGATTTACCAGACTGCTGTTCATATTTGAGAGGGTGCAGAACAGATTTATTGGAATGCTGTTTACCGGAATACTGTCTGCATTAGAGGGGGTGCAGAGGACATTTACCAGGATGTTGCGTGTATTACAGAGGGTGCAGGGGAGATGCACTAGGATGCTGTCTATATTAGAGAGGGTGCAGAGGAGACTTGTCAAAATGCTGCCTGTATTAGAGAGGGTGGAGTGGAGATTTACCAGGATGCTACCTGTATTAGATAGAGTGCAGAGCAGATTTACAAGCATGTTGTCTGTATTAAAGAGAGTGCAGAGGAGATTTACCAGGAGAGGGTGCAGGGGAGATTCACAAGTATACTGTTTGAATCTGGGAGGGTGCAGAGAAAATTTACCAGAATGCTGCCTGGATTAGTGAGGGTGCAGAGGAGATTTACCAGGATGCTGCATGTATTAGAGAGGGTGTAAAGGAGATCTATCAGGATGCTTTCTGTATTAGAGAGGGTGCAGAGGAGATCTACCAGGATGCTGCCTGGATTAGAGAGGGTGCAGGGGAGATCTACCAGGATGCTGCCTGGATTAGAGAGGGTGCAGAAGAGATTTACTGGAAAACTGTCTGTATTAGAGAGGGTGCAGGGGAGATTTATCGGAATGCTGACTGGTTTGAAGACGGTGCAGAAGAGATATACCAGAATGCTCTCTGTAATACAGAGGGTGCAGAGGGATTGACCAGACTGCTGTTTGTCTTAGAGAGGGTGCAGAGAAGATTTACCAGAATACTGCTGGATTAGAGAGGGTGCAGAGGAGATTCACCAAGACAATGTCTGTATTAGAGAGGGTGCAGAGGAGATTCAGCAGGATGCTGTCTGTATTAGAGGGGGTTCAGAGGAGATTCGACAGAATGCTGTCTGTACTATAGAGGGTTCAGTGAAGATTTACCAGGATGTTGCCTAGATTAGAGAGGACGCAGAGGAGATGCTGACTGTATTAGAGAGGTTGCAGGGGAGATCTACCAGGATACTGTCTGGATTAGAGAATGTGCAGAGGATATTTACCGGAAAGCTGCCAAGATTATAGAGGGTGCAGAGGAGTTTCACCGGAATGCTGTCTGTATTAGGGAGCATGCAGCAGAGATTTACCAGGATGAAGTCTGTATTAGAGAGGGTGCAGAGGAGTTTTACCGGAATGCGTGTCTGTACTACAGAGGGTGCAGAGGGGATTCACCAGAATACTGTCTGGATTAGAGAGGGTGCAGAGGAGGTTCACCGGGATGCTGTTTGGATTAGAGAGGGTACAGAGGAGATTCACTGGGATGCTGTCTGGATTAGAGAGGGTACAGAGGAGATTCACCGGAATGCTGTCTGGATTAGAGAGGGTGCAGAAGAAATCTACTGGAATGCTTTCCATATTAGAGATGGTGCAGAGGAGATTTACCGGAATGCTGCCAGGATTATAGAGGGTGCAGAGTAGTTTGACCCAAATGCTGTCTGTATTACAAAGTTTGTAGATAGCGTGCAGCGGAGATTTACCAGAATGCCGTGCGTATTAGAGGGGATGCAGGGGAGGTTTATCGGAATGCTGTCTGTATTAGAGAGGGTGCAGGGGAGATTTATCAGAATGCTTACTGGTTTGAAGATGGTGCAGAAGAGATATACCAGGACGTTCTCTGTATTACAGAGGGTGCAGAGGGGATTGAGCAGACTGCTGTTTGTTTTAGAGAGGGTGCAGAGGAGATTCACCAGGATGCTGTCTGGATTAGAGAGGGTGCAGAGGAGATTCACCAGGATGCTGTCTGGATTAGAGAGGGTGCAGAGGAGATTCACCAGGATGCTGTCTGTATTAGAGATGGTGCAGAGGAGATTCACCAGGATGCTGTCTGGATTAGAGATGGTGCAGAGGAGATTCACCAGGATGCTGTCTGGATTAGAGAGGGTGCAGAGGAGATTCACCAGGATGCTGTCTGGATTAGAGAGGGTGCAGAGGAGATTCACCAGGATGCTGTTTGTTTTAGAGAGGGTGCAGAGGAGATTCACCAGGATGCTGTCCGGATTAGAGAGGGTGCAGAGGAGATTCACCAGGATGCTGTCTGTATTAGAGATGGTGCAGAGGAGATTCACCAGGATGCTGTCCGGATTAGAGAGGGTGCAGAGGAGTCTAAGCAGACTGCTCTTTGTATTAGAGAGAGTGCAGATGAGATTTACCAGAATACTGCCTGGATTATAGCATTGTTTTATGAGGAAAGGTTGAGTGAGCTGAGGCTTTTCTCTTCGGACTGAGGGAGGATGAGAGGTGACGACAGAGGTGTACAAGATGCTAAGAGTTTGCAATAAGCTGAACAGCCAGAGCATCAGAGCATTTCCCAACTTGGAAATGGTTGATATGAGGGGACCTAATTTTTAAGGTGATTGCAGGAAAGTACGGCGGGGGTGGGGGGGGGGTTTTCGGAGGGAAGTTTTATACACAGAGAGTAGGGGGTGTGTGGGACACCCCGCCAGAGACAGATGCATTCGCGTCATTTCAGAGATTCTTAGTTCCGTACAGGTGCATGATATGAAAACGGAGGGAGAAGGGTCGGGAGGTCAGCAGAAAGGCCTGTACTGTGCTGTTCTATCAGGGGACCCTGAGTCTTTCTAGAGGACTGGCGTGTGTTCCCCTCACTTCCCCTTTCTGGTCCACAATTAATCCCTTGGTCTCTCTGACGTTCGGTGAAAGTTTGTTCTTGTGACACCACTCAATCAGCTCACCTTTCTCACTCCTGTCAGCCTCCTCCTCACTCTCTGAGATTGTGAGATGTGGGGATGACAATCTTTACACCGTCCTTTCGTTTTGCGGTTGTTGCTGCAATACTGTACTCCAGTTAGAAGGAAAGGCGATCTCATTGCAAGGTACCGAAGGGCCAGATCGAGTGAAGGGGGTGGCGATGTTTCCTATCGTTGGGGAATCAAGAACCAGAGGGCACAGCCTCAGAGTAGAGGGACATCCTTCTCGAACAGAGATGAGGAGGACTTTCTTCAGTCGGATCTATGGAATTCATAGCCAGGAAGGGTTATTGGATATATTTAAGGCAGAGATTGATAGTTTCTTTTTGTCAGGTCATCAAAGGTTACGGAGAGAAGCAGGGGAATGGGGTTGAGAGGGTTAATAAATTGGCCATGATGGAATAGTGGGATAGACTAAATGAGCCAAATGGTCTAATTCTGTTCCTATCTCTCATGGTCTCTTGGCTTCTGACAGTGAGATTCAGGTAACGAAGGGATTTGATTGCATCCTGTACAAGGGGCAGCTGAAACTCGTTCACACTCACCTCTCGATCAAAGTTCCCCTGGAACTCAGACTCGAAATCCAGCTCTTCCATGGGGAAGAATGAGTGCAGACTGGCTGGAGAGAGGGGGAAATCCGGACAGGCTTTCTGCATCTCTGATGGAGGACATAGGCTGCTGTCCTGTGGCTTCAGGAAGGGGATGGGTTAGGATGTTGGTAGTCAGAGATTCAGAGGTCAGAATAATGGCCAATACAGAGACAAGACAAAACCCTGTTACTGGAGTGAAACTCCTCCACACTGTCCCATCACCCACTCCCGGGGTCAGACACAGAGTGAAACTCCCTCCACACTGTCCCATCACCCACTCCCGGGGTCAGACACAGAGTGAAACTCCCTCCACACCGTCCCATCACCCACTCCCAGGGTCAGACACAGAGTGAAACTCCCTCCACACCGTACCATCACGCACTCCCGGGGTCAGACACAGAGTGAATCTCCCTCCACACGTCCCATCCCACACTCCCGGGGTCAGACACAGAGTGAATCTCCCTCCACACGTCCCATCCCACACTCCCGGGGTCAGACACAGAGTGAAACTCCCTCCACACCGTCCCATCACCCACTCCCAAGGTCAGACACAGAGTGAAACTCCCTCCACACCGTACCATCACCCACTCCCGGGGTCAGACACAGAGTGAATCTCCCTCCACACGTCCCATCACACACTTCCGGGGTCAGACACAGAGTGAAGCTCCCTCCACACGTCCCATCACACACTCCTTGGGTCAGACACAGAATGAAGATTCCTCCACATCGTCCCATCACACTCTCCTGGGGTCAGACACAGAGTAAATCTCCTGCCACATCGTTCCATCACACACTCCCAGGGTCAGACACAGAGTGAAGCTCCCTCCACACCATCGCATCACACACTCCCGGGGTCAGACGCAGAGTGAAGCTCCCTCACACCAGCCCGTCACACACTCCCAGGGTCAGACAGCATGGAGAACCCTGACCTGTAGTGGGCTTCCTTCCTGTGGCTGTGGCTGGGGAGATAAGAGACTGGCATCAGTGATGGAGGGGAGAAGAAAGTTGTTTCTGGGGGAAGGGAGACTCTCCGTCTGTCCTTCCATCAACGCCGGGCCAGGAAAGGGTGCGGCTGAGATGGGTGGGTGGGGAGCCAGTGTTGGTGGCTGCTCCTGCCTCAGTTTCCACGTTAGCCTCTCGATCACCTTCTGTTTCTCGAGAAGGGCGGGCCGGACTGTGGACGGAGGCGATCGTGGCCGGGACACCAAGGGCGAGGGTGCCATCTTGGGCCCCGAAAGCTGGTAGGGCTTCAGACGTTCAAGCAGGGCAGGTTTTGTGCCAGAGACAGGCAGGCCACGTTTCCTCAGTTGCTGCCCGTAGCTCGGACACCTGTTGGATGGTTGATGAGAAGTGTTAGTGCTTAGACATACAGAGCAAAAACTTCCTGAAGGCGAGCTCAGTAGCAGACAGAAACTGAAACACAGAAACAGACAGAAACTCAAACACAGACACGATACACAGACACAGACAGAAACTGAAACACAGACACAGACAGAAACTCAAACACAGACACGATACACAGACACAGACAGAAACTGAAACACAGACACAGACAGAAACTCAAACACTGATACAATACACAGAAAACATACAGAAACTCAAACATGGAGACGATACACAAAGACAGAAACCCAAACAAGGCCATGAGACACAGACACAGACAGAAACTTAATCACTGTCACGATACACAGACACAGACACAGATGGAAATTCAAACACAGACACAAAACACAGACACAGATGGACCTCAAATACATACATAAAACACATACACAGACACATACAGAAACTCAAACACAGACACGATACACATTCAGACACAGACTGAAACTCAAACATTGACACGATACACAAACACAGACAGAAACTCAAACATTGACACGATACACAGACACAGATGGAAACTCAAAAACAGACACGATAAACAGACACAGACAGAAACTCAAACACGGACACGAAACACAGACACAAATGGAACTCAAACACAAACATGAAACACATACACAGACATAGACAGAAACTCAAACACAGACATGATACACAGACAACAAACAGAAACTCAAACACAGACACGATACACAGACACAGACAGAAACTCAAACATGAATCCTAGACACAGACAAAAACTCAAACACGGACATGATACACAGACAACATACAGAAACTCAAACACAGACACGATACACAGACAACATACAGAAACTCAAAAACAGACATGATACACAGACACAGACAGAAACTGAAACACAGACACAGACAGAAACTCAAACACAGACACGATACACAGACACAGACAGAAACTGAAACACAGACACAGACAGAAACTCAAACACTGATACAATACACAGAAAACATACAGAAACTCAAACATGGAGACGATACACAAAGACAGAAACCCAAACAAGGCCATGAGACACAGACACAGACAGAAACTTAATCACTGTCACGATACACAGACACAGACACAGATGGAAATTCAAACACAGACACAAAACACAGACACAGATGGACCTCAAATACATACATAAAACACATACACAGACACATACAGAAACTCAAACACAGACACGATACACATTCAGACACAGACTGAAACTCAAACATTGACACGATACACAAACACAGACAGAAACTCAAACATTGACACGATACACAGACACAGATGGAAACTCAAAAACAGACACGATAAACAGACACAGACAGAAACTCAAACACGGACACGAAACACAGACACAAATGGAACTCAAACACAAACATGAAACACATACACAGACATAGACAGAAACTCAAACACAGACATGATACACAGACAACAAACAGAAACTCAAACACAGACACGATACACAGACACAGACAGAAACTCAAACATGAATCCTAGACACAGACAAAAACTCAAACACGGACATGATACACAGACAACATACAGAAACTCAAACACAGACACGATACACAGACAACATACAGAAACTCAAAAACAGACATGATACACAGACACAGGACAAAAACTCAAACACAGACACGATACCCAGATACAGACGGAAACTCAAACACAGACACGATACCCAGACACAAACGGAAACTCAAACACGAATACTGGACACAGACAAAAACTCAAACACGGACATGATACACAGACAATATACAGAAACTTAAACACAGGCACGATACATATACACAGACACAAATGGAAACTCAAACACAGACACAAAACACAGACTCAAAACACAGACTCAGATGGAAACTCAAAAACAGACACGATACTCAGACCCAGACGGCACTCAAAACAGACTTGAAACACATACACAGACGGAAACTCCAACATGGACTCGAGACACAGACAACACACAGAAACTTAAACATGGACATGATTAAACATGGACAACGGCGTTCTGAGTGGCGGGACTGCGCAGGCGTGTGACGTCGGGCTGTGCAGCGCGGCAGATTTAAAAGGAACAGAGCCTCATAGAGCAGGCAGCGTAGTTTGCGGGCTGCGGAGTGAGCCGGGAACAGAGTGAAGACTTAAGGGCTTCAGCTCAACGGGCTCAGGCGGAAACAGGCGAGGCGAGGGAGGTTTGGCATTCATTTTCTGTTGTTATTTGAGGAGAGGGGCAGTATGAGTGTGAGGGCAGTTTGTTGTTCTCGGTGTTGGATGTGGGAGGCCCTGGAGTCTCCAAGTCTCCCAGACGTCTACATCTGCGCCAAGTGCATTGAGATGCAGCTCCTAAGGGACCGCGTTACGGAACTGGAGCTACAGCTCGATGACCTTCGTCTGGTCAGGAAGAGTGAGGAGGTGATAGAGAGGAGTTGCAGGCAGGTGGTCACACGGGGCCACGGGAGGCAGACAAGTGGGTCACGGTTAGGAGGGGGAAGGGGAAGAGTCAGGTAATAGGGAGTTCCCCGGTGGCTGTGCCCCTTAACAACAGGTACTCCTGTTTGAGTACTGTTGGGGGGGACAGCTTACCTGGGGGAAGCGACAGAGGCCGTGCCTCCGGCACAGAGTCTGGCCCTGTAGCTCAGAAGGGTAGGGCAAGGAAGAGGAGGGCAGTTGTGATAGGGGATAGTAAGGGGGTCAGATAGACGATTCTGTGGACGCAGTCCAGAGACCCGGATGGTAGTTTGCCTCCCTGGTGCAGGGTCCGGGATATTTCTGATCGTGTCCAAGATATCCTGAAGTGGGAGGGTGAGGAGCCAGAGGTCGTGGTACATATAGGTACCAATGACATAGGTAGGAAAAGGGAAGAGGTCCTGAAAGGAGAATATAGGGAGCTAGGAAGGGAGTTGAGAAAAAGGACCGCAAAGGTAGTAATCTCGGGATTACTGCCTGTGCCACGCGACAGTGAGAGTAGGAATGCGATGAGGTGGAGGATAAATGCATGGCTGAGGGATTGGAGTAGGGGGCAGGGATTCAAGTTTTTGGATCATTGGGACCTCTTTTGGCGCAGGCGTGACCTGTACAAAAAGGACGGGTTGCACTTGAATCCTAGGGGGACCAATATCCTGGCAGGGAGATTAGCGGGGGCTACTGAGGTGACTTTAAACTAGAATGGTTGGGGGTGGGAATCAAATTAAAGCGGCTAGGCGAGAGGAGGTTAGTTCACTACAGGGGGATGGGAACCAGTGCAGAGAGGTAGAGGGGTGTAAAGTGAGGGTTAGAAACAAAAAGTACTATGGAGAAAAGTAAAAGTGGCAGGCTGACAAATCCAGGGCAAGCATTAAAAAGGCCACTTTTCAGCATAATTCTATAAGGGCTAAGAGAGTTGTAAAAGAGCGCCTGAAGGCTTTGTGTGTCGATGCAAGGAGCATTCGTAATAAGGTGGATGAATTGAAAGTGTAGATTGTTATTAATGATTATGATATAGTTGGGATCACAGAGACATGGCTCCAGGGTGACCAGGGATGGGAGCTCAACGTTCAGGGATATTCAATATTCAGGAGGGGTAGACATGAAGGAAGGGGAGGTGGGGTGGCGTTGCTGGTTAAAGAAGAGATTAACACAATAGAAAGGAAGGACATAAGCCGGGTAGATGTGGAATCGATATGGGTAGAGCTGCGTAACACTAAGGGGCAGAAGACGCTGGTGGGAGTTGTGTACAGGCCACCTAACAGTAGTAGTGAGGTCGGAGATGGTATTAAACAGGAAATTAGAAATGTGTGCCATAAAGGAACAGCAGTTATAATGGGTGACTTCAATCTACATGTAGATTGGGTGAACCAAATTGGTAAAGGTGCTGAGGAAGAGGATTTCTTGGAATGTATGCGGGATGGTTTTTTGAACCAACATGTCGAGGAACCAACTAGAGAGCAGGCTATTCTGGACTGGGTTTTGAGCAATGAGGAAGGGTTAATTAGCAATCTTGTCGTGAGAGGCCCCTTGGGTAAGAGTGACCATAATATGGTGGAATTCTTCATTAAGATGGAGGGTGACATAGTTAATTCAGAAACAAAGTTTCTGAACTTAAAGTGGGGTAACTTTGAAGGTATGAGACGTGAATTAGCTAAGATAGACTGGCAAATGACACTTAAAGGATTGACGGTGGATATGCAATGGCAAGCATTTAAAGTTTGCATGGATGAACTACAACAATTGTTCATCCCAGTTTGGCGAAAGAATAAATCAAGGAAGGTAGTGCACCCGTGGCTGACAAGAGAAATTAGGGATAGTATCAATTCCAAAGAAGAAGCATACAAATTAGCCAGAGAAAGTGGCTCACCTGAGGACTGGGAGGAATTCAGAGTTCAGCAGAGGAGGACAAAGGGCTTAATTAGGAAGGGGAAAAAAGATTATGAGAGAAAACTGGCAGGGAACATAAAAGCGGACTGTAAAAGCTTTTTTAGATATGCAAAAAGGAAAAGACTGGTAAAGACAAATGTAGGTCCCCTGCAGACAGAAACAGGTGAATTGATTATGGGGAGCAAGGACATGGCAGACCAATTGAATAATTACTTTGGTTCTGTCTTCACTAAGGAGGACATAAATAATCTTACAGAAATAGTAGGGGACAGAGGGTCCAGTGAGATGGAGGAACTGAGCGAAATGCATGTTATAGGGAAGTGGTGTTAGGTAAATTGAAGGGATTGAAGGCAGATAAATCCCCAGGGCCAGATGGTCTGCATCCTAGAGTGCTTAAGGAAGTAGCCCAAGAAATAGTGGATGCATTAGTGATAATTTTTCAAAACTCGTTAGATTCTGGACTAGTTCCTGAGGATTGGAGGGTGGCTAATGTAACTCCACTTTTTAAAAAAGGAGGGAGAGAGAAACCGGGGAATTATAGACAGGTTAGCCTAACGTCAGTGGTGGGGAAACTGCTGGAGTCAGTTATCAAGGATGTGATAACAACACATTTGGAAAGCGGTGAAATGATCGGACAAAGTCAGCATGGATTTGTGAAAGGAAAATCATGTCTGACGAATCTCATAGAATTTTTTGAGGATGTAACTAGTAGAGTGGATAGGGGAGAACCAGTGGATGTGGTATATTTGGATTTTCAAAAGGCTTTTGACAAGGTCCCACACAGGAGATTAGTGTGCAAACTTAAAGCACACGGTATTGGGGGTAAGGTATTGGTGTGGCTGAAGAATTGGTTAGCAGACAGGAAGCAAAGATTGGGAATAAACGGGACCTTTTCAGAATGGCAGGCGGTGACTAGTGGGGTACCGCAAGGCTCAGTGCTGGGACCCCAGTTGTTTACAATATATATTAATGACTTGGATGAGGGAATTAAATGCAGCATCTCCAAGTTTGCGGATGACACGAAGCTGGGTGGCAGTGTTAGCTGTGAGGAGGATGCTAAGAGGATGCAGGGTGACTTGGATAGGTTGGGTGAGTGGGCAGATTCATGGCAGATGCAATTTAATGTGGATAAATGTGAAATTATCCACTTTGGTGGCAAAAATAGGAAAACAGATTATTATCTGAATGGTGGCCGATTAGGAAAAGGGGAGGTGCAATGAGACCTGGGTGTCATTATACACCTGTCATTGAAAGTGGGCATGCAGGTACAGCAGGTGGTGAAAAAGGCGAATGGTATGCTGGCATTTATAGCGAGAGGATTCGAGTACAGGAGCAGGGAGGTACTACTGCCTTGGTGAGACCACACCTGGAGTATTGTGTGCAGTTTTGGTCCCCTAATCTGAGGAAAGACATCCTTGCGAATAGAGGGAGTACAAAGAAGGTTCACCAGATTGATTCCTGGGATGGCAGGACTTTCATATGAAGAAAGACTGGATGAACTGGGTTTGTACTCGTTGGAATTTAGAAGATTGAGGGGGGATCTGATTGAAACGTATAAGATCCTAAAGGGATTGGACAGGCTAGTTGCAGGAAGATTGTTCCCGATGTTGGGGAAGTTCAGAACGAGGGGCCACAGTTTGAGGATAGAGGGGAATCCTTTTAGGACCGAGATTAGGAAAAACTTCTTCACACAGAGAGTGGTGAATCTGTGGAATTCTCTGCCACAAGAAACAGTTGAGGCCAGTTCATTGGCTATATTTAAGAGGCCCTTGTGGCTACGGGGGTCAGGGGGTATGGAGGGAAGGTTGGGGCAGGGTTCTGAGTTGGATGATCAGCCATGATCATAATAAATGGCGGTGCAGGCTCGAAGGGTCGAATGGCCTACTCCTGCACCTATTTTCTATGTTTCTATGTTTCTAAGTATTTGTCTAAATTCGATTTTGGGACAGTTTACCTTCTCTTTTGTCGAGAGACCTTTTCCTTATGCCGCCATTCCCTTGATGACCCGGAAGTCCCCTATGGAATTTATGTGAGGGGAAAAAAACTGAAGTAACAGAAACAACATGTTTAGTCAATATCTTTTGTCACAGAGTCACTTTACAAAAGAATCCTAATGTAGATAAATTCCTAGAAACACAACCCCTCTGTAAAATGGGGCCATACTATATACCTCACATATTAACTCCTGCCTTGGCCAAACAGCCTCAAAACCAAATTGCAAACCCTGGATTTTGTTGGAACGCTGTGTAATTAGGTCCTTGTTATTCTGCAAAAGGTTCTATCAAATTCCTGCCATGGATTCTATAGGAATCCAATAAGTCCCTATAGCTATATCAGAATTAGTAGACACAAATCTTTGTAGAATGTGACAAGACTCCACATTTACTGTGCCCCTTTAAGAAATACATGCACCTCTTTAAATTTTTGCTCAATTTCCATGCACAGGGAAATTACTGGGCTGCATTTCTGCAACAAAGCATTTAAAAAATTTTCACTTCATGACATGATACAAGCAAGAAAAGTCCCAGTTCATTCATCACAAAGCAGTTGCTTTATGTAATGATATTGACATAAGGCATATGTTAATGTTTCAAGGATTTGAATAAAACAAAAAGAGTTGTAAAATGTCTTAGCTCAATGTACAGAAAATTTCTCCATGTGAGAATGGTGAATTCTATGTTCTGTATGTGAATCATAGAGCACTATATCACATTTAGTCTATGCTGAACCTTTACATGCGCTAGTCCGACCAAGCTGCACCTGGACCATATCCCTCTACAACCCTCCTATCCATGTACTTATCCAAATGCTGGAATTAAACCCGCACTCACCACTTCCACAATAGACCGTTCCATACTCTCACCACTCTCTGAGTGAGGAAACTCCCTCTCAGGTTCCCTTTAAGCATTTCACCTTTCTCCCTTGAGCTATGGCCTCTAGTTCAAGTCTCGTCCAACACTGAGTGCCAGCACTGATTTAGAAATTACTGATTTAGATCATTACATTATGGCTGCAAAATGCTCTCATTTTAATTCTTGCAGTTCACTGTTTGATGATTCTATGAGCATGCCAATATTTCTGCTAAAGGGCTTTGACTAGAAGAGTTAATGTGGTTTCTTTTACCAATGAGATTACCTGATTTGCTGATAATTTCTCTTATTTTGTTCTTTTATTTCAGAATTCCAGCATCTGTAGTTTTTGATGTTCATCAGTATTAGTCCAGTAAACCTTCTTTGAATTGTTTCAACTTACATTCTTCCTTAAATAACGAGACCAACAGTGTACTCTAGATGCGGCATCACCTGTATAACTGAGGCAATCTATTTTATATTCAAAATCACTAGCAATAGACAACAATATTCTATTAGTTTCCTAATCATTTGTTGTATCCACATTAAAACCTTTTGCAAATCATACACTAGGACGTGACCTTCTGCATTTCTGAGATCTGCAGTTTGTCACCATTTAGATAACATCAGTCTTTACTACCAAGACAAACAATTTCACCTTGTCCCATATTACACTCTATTTTCTGTATTTTTCCCATTTGTTTACTTCCCTTTCATCTCTTTCACACCTTCTTTCCTACTTACCTTCTGGTGATCAGTTACTCTATGAGGATAGACTAACCAATGTCAGTCATTATCTCCATATTTGGCCATTCCTATTTTAGGTACATCACCCAATTCACAACCTATTTGCTGTTCAGCCATCTAAATATATAAAAAAGCAAAGCAGTTCTGTTAAATCCTGCTACTGCTCCAGAAACAAATTTGAAATTCATTTGCATACTTCTGTTCTTTTCACTGTGTGAGATTTTCTTCTCTCTTAATTTGTTGACTATTCATTCACCTCACAGGAAACCTTATGATCGCTTTTTCTTGGAATTTTGAACGCCAACCATCCTTGTAGATGTCCAAACGTAACTTGCTAGAGATTCAAGATAGTTTGATGTGATTTCCAGCACACTAGAGTAAAGGAGACAAAACAATTCTTACTCGGGATTCATGCAGCACAAAAAGAAATGAGAAAACAAACACAATAGTAAAAAAACACAATAAATATAAATACATAAGAGAGCCTATATACATAGATTGATTATATACCCATAAGGTGATGCTAGGCACAGGAATGTCTGTACATAAGGTGAATCTGACAGGGAATGAAGAAGTAGTAATGGTGGGGACTGTGGAGGAGTGGGTTAGTGGGTGGAGGAGTTAATCAGCCTTACAGCTTAGGGAAATCAGCTTTTACTGAGTCCAGTGGTCAGATGTGGATGTTACTTAACCTCCTCCCTGATGGGAGTGGAACAGACAGTCTATGAGCAGGATGGGTGGGATTCTTCATGATGTTATTGGACCTTTTCCAACATCTTTCTGTATATATGTCCTTGATGGCGGGTAAGCTGATGCCAGTGATGTGTCGCATAGTTTTGACTACCTGTCGTAGAGCCTCCCTGCCCATTGCATTGCATTTTCCATACCATGAAGTGATGAAGCATGTTAGGATGCTCTCTACTGCACATCTGTAGAAGGACATGAATATAGATGTTAATACACTATTCTCTCTTCAGCTTCCTCAGAAAATAGAGGTGTTGGTGTGTGTGTTGTTTCTTTTTACGCCTCGTGGCACATTAGGTGGCATTTTTCCCATTTCCATAGCATTTGATATGAGGCTGAGTTGCCAGCTCGATGCTCAACCTAGCACAAATGGAAGGCATACAAGGAGCTGGCAGGATTTGAACTCGCCTCAAAGCAACAGACCTCGAGACCATTTGCCTTGAAGGCAGGTGTTGATGACACTACACCACCAGCCAACTAGAGGTATATGTGAATCAGAGATAAATATAAATGCTCTCCCTCCCTCAGGAACATAAAGATGATTCTCAAATGACCCCAGAAGAAGAAAATGGGATGGTATTCATCATTTTATAAATCCTACTAAATTCCACGAGATCTATTCCAGAAAGATGCAAATCTCCATGAAGGACAGACTATGAAAGATCAGTTTACCTATCAATGGTGCTTCAAATAATTACAATTAAGTTTATGCATTGTGATTCCCAGTGTGCCTTCCCAATAGAAATGTATTTGCTTAGCACAATCCTAAGCTTTTCAAATGATATTAATTTCCTTGCAGATGGTACCTTTAACATTGCAAAATCATCTCAAAGCCCTTCACAATGGCATTAACACATAAAAAATGTTACAAATCTCCACAAGGATGCATTCAGGAAGATGACTAAAAGATATACACAGTATTTTAAGGAGGTTATTAAATGAGGAAAGAAATGTATAGACTGCAGTCTAGGGAAATATATGGTGATGCACTTTGGTAGAAGGAATAAGGGCATAGACTACTTTCTAAATGGGAGCAAATTCAGAAATAAGAGTTGCAAAGGGACTTGGGAGTCCTCATCCAGAATTCTTTGAAGGTTGTCTTGCAGGTTGAGTCCATAGTAAGGAAGCCAAATCCGATGAGAGCAGTCATTTCGAGGGGTCTCAAATAAAATAGAAAGGATTTAAAGTTGAGGATTTTCTGGGCATTGGTCGGGCCACGCTTGGAGTATTGTGAGCAGTTTAGAGCCCCTTATTTAAGAAAGGATGTGCTTGATTGGAGAGGGCCCAGAAAAGGTTGACGAGAATGATCCTGGTAATGAAAGATTTAACATATGAGGAACATTTGATGGTTCTGGATATGTACATGCTGGAGTTTAGAAGTATGAAAGGGAGCTCTTTTCAACTATTGAAAGGCCTAGATATAGTGGATGTGGAGTGGATTTTTCCTATAGTGGGGGGAGTCTAGGACCAGAGGGCACAGCTTCAGAATACAAGGCATCACCTTAGAACAGAGGTGAGGAGGAATTTATTTAGCCAGAGGGTGGTAAATCTGTAAAATTCATTGCCACAGATGGCTGTGGAGGCCAAGTCATTGGGTATATTTAATGCTGAGGTTGTTCAGTTCTTGATTAGTCAGGGCATCAAAGGTTACAGGGAGAAGGCAGGAGAATGGGTTTGAGAGGGAAATGGATCAGCCATGATAGAATGGCAGAGCAGATTCAGTGGATCGAATGGCATAATTCTATTCCTAAGTATTATGGTCTTATGGAAGCTAAGAGAGGGAATTGTACTAGACAATTGAAGACACAGCTGTCAGTGGTGGAACAATTAAATCCAGGAATTCTCAGTGATTCGGGGTGTGGACTCACCTTCGGGGGTTAGTGAACAAGAGTTAATTAAAAAGTTTGGTGTCCAACATTCCAAAGAAAAGTTGCAATGAAACTTCCTTGGAGCTAGATCATGAGAACATCCCTACAGCCACAGCAAACAAAAGGAACTTGCAGAAAGAAAAAGAATATTCAGTGTTTACTGAGAGCTTATATAAATCGGCAAACAGAAAGGTGACTGGTGAACTGAACTTGCTGTGAGTTAAGAAATGGTCAGGAAAATTTCTGAGAAATCATGTTTATCAAGGAATGAAAAAGGCAACCAGGTGCATAGTTAAGTCCTGGATTAAGAAAGAAATGGCTGAGCTATAAGGCAGGGATAACTGGAAGGAGAGGCAGTTGATGTTATGCAGATTGAAATAGATGACTTTAGTGGAAATTGGGTCTGAAATTCATTACTGGTCAAATATGTTAGAAAATTGCAATCAGAATGATTTGATTTCAGACAGTTGCCTGGGAGATAGGTGGAACTGATGACCAGAAGGCAGCACTGGTGACGGACTGCAAAGAAAGCATTTGTTTTGCCACATGTTTAGTTCGAGAAGATACTTGATGTTACAGTGTTGGATGTTGGGCAAATAACCAGAGGTGGAGACTTAAAGATGGTGAGGATACGAGAGGGAATGTTGCAGGAAAGAGCATATCTGAGTGAGCTGCCATAATTTTGTATGCTGTTGCTGAGGGACAGGAAGCAGGCAAGAATCAAAAATAGATCTCTGGGGGAGATCTAATGAGAATAGGTCACTTGAGATTATTTTTGGTCCCCACTGGGAGTTGGCCACAATTACCCAAATATGTAACATATATAGTTGCAAGGGTGTTTATTTGAAATATTTAGACCATCTCCCACACAGTTCTTCCTAGCTATGCCATTTCAATCAGTGGCAAACTAGAAAGAAGTTGACTTAAAAGTATAGCCTCTTTATTGTTCTACTATTTTAAATTAACAACCTTGAGCTATTAATCACACTAATTAACACTATAAGGGAAAATGAACAGCCTGGGAACTTACTGTGTTTTCCTGTGAAAGACGACTGATGTCAATGCTGAAACAAGGAGTGGAGTCTAGAGTATGAGGTTCATCAAAGTTCAGTGCTAATTTGACAAACTCAGCAGGGTTTGTGCATTAGAATTGCTATTTCTTCAGGATTCAAATTCAAGTTCAAGTTTAATTGTCATTCAACCTTCCATGAATACTCATGAATACCGTCAAACGTGACAATGTTACTGCAGGGCCAGGGTGAAATCCACCGTACCAAAAGTCACATAAAGTGCAAGGCACATACAAGATATCAGTAAAGTACAGTCACACAAAAAATATTTATAGTCAAAGAGCCTGGGTCCTGAATATCGCAGCAGTCTGCAAAGTTAGAGTACATTTATTATCAAAGTATGCTACTGTATACAAACTTAAGATTCGCAGCCACAAAACAAAGAAACCCAAAAGAACCCATTAAAAAACAAAACCGTTAAACATCCAATGTGCAAAAAAAGAAGCTAATCATGCAAACAATAAAAGAAAGCAAATAGCAATCAGGACTAAAGATCACAAAAGTGAGCTCACAGCTGATCCAGAAGTCTGCTCCAACATGATACATGAGAAAATCTGCAGATTCGGATGCAAAGTAACACACATAAAGTGCTAGACAGGCTCAGCAGGCCAAGCAGCTCTATGGAAATGGGAAGGGTCGCGGCCTGAAACGTCAACTGTTTACTCTTTTCCATATTCCTGCCTGGCTTCCTGAATTCCTCCAGCATTGTACGTGTTGCTTCGAACATAATACATCTTGCCTTCTGCCAAGCAAGTACCAGGGGACAGGACCGACTCCAGTTTCGACGCCATACCACACTGCCTTCGATGGAGAGCACCGATTCCATCGCTGTTAGACTGCACACCTCCTTTACGCAATGACTACTCCGACGACTCTCTGATGATCCACACTTAGTCCAGCTCCTTCAGTTTCTCCGCCAATGAGCAAGTCGCTGATGGGTAGACCTGCACTACTTTGAGTTCTTCCGTCAGGGTCTTGCAATTATAAAAAATGTCTCATAAAGACAATAACATCTTAGTTCGATCCATAGAAGCCAGTGCATCCGAGTGTGCTGCTTTCTTACCAGAAGTCCTAATTCCTAAGGATTATTCAGGGATCAAGTATCTAGGGTCAATTTTATTTGCTATATAATTTAAATGCATCAATAATTATCTGTGTGGTGTGTTGGTGCAACATCCAACCATGAACAACAACATTCAACAATTATAATAATAAATAATTTTATAAAAAATGAACTAAAGTTAAAGCACAGATATGGAATGAAATGTGCATAAGTACATAAATATCAATATGTATTTACAATGTAAACAGCATTATAAAATGTGGCCTAAAGTGGTTTAAGTTCTATGTATTTTAAGCAATATTCTTTGAAAATAGGGTGAAATATCACTCGAGATAATCATGATCAAACTTTCATTTTCTATGAAAACATTGATTTGTTTTTTAATATCTATTTATTTATTTTTTGCTCAGCATAACAAAACTTTCAATTTACAGAGACATTTACATTTCTTCCCCTCACAGATCAAAATATAGACATCACCTCAACATCCTATATAAAAGCCCTTATTAGTATAGCAGACAGGTTTACATCTACGTACTGCAGAAAAGGTTGCCATGTTTTATGAAAACTATTTGTTTTTGAGTGTACTATACATGTCAAAAAGTCCAAAGGAATGTATTCTGTGATTAACTTACGCCAACCAAAAAGTCCATGGGCCTTATCGGATATCCAACAATGTAAAATGTTCTTCCTTGCACGAAAAGTCAGGATGTTAATAAGTTTTTTCTGATGTGCATTAATAATACGACTGCTGGGTAAGCCCGAGAGAAAAGACACTGGGTCCAGTTCAAGCTCCATCTTCAGATTCTTTTCCATTTCACCCAAAATATCACTCCAGTATGCCTGAAGTTTGGGACAAGTCCAAAAACAGTTGGTGAAAGTTCTAGTATTTACTTTACATTTAGAACACATTGGAGAAACTCCCGTCTTAAATTTCGAGAGGCGATCTGGAGTCAGGTGGTCTCTATGCAGAATTTTGAGTTGCAATGCTTTAGTTCTGTTACAAACTGAAATTTTCTTTGCATTATCACATATGTCTTCCCATGTTTCAGCTGTAATTTCTACTCCCAGCTCTTCCTCCAAGACCCTTCCCAGCTGCTCAGCCTCTCCACAAGAACATTCCCTCAGGATGCTGTAAAAAGTGCTAATGGAGACTTCACCCTTAGAACGAAACACCCTCTTTTCTATGTCAGAACTATGGAAATCAGTTAATAATGATGTTTTTTTCTGTAAATAATCTCTTATCTGAAAGAAGCGAAAAAGATCCTTGTTGGGTATGTTAAATTTCTGTGCTATTTGGCTAAAAGACATCATCGTTTCTTCATCAAACAAATCTCCTAGATGGAAAATACCCTTAGAAATCCAAAGTTTAAGTCCAGAATCCATTATGCCAGGCTGAAAATCTGGACTGCTAGTTATTGGAGTGAAGGGTGATATTTTCGCTGCGTTGCCCTCAATTTGTTGCACCGCCCTCCAAGCCCTGACTGTATTAATTGTTATTGGATTGCAACAATATTCCTTAACTAGTTTCATCTTATTGAGGAAAAGCAAATTAATAAGAGGGCATTTTGCTTGTGAAGCTTCAATGTCCAGCCAAATTGAGGAGGGGTCCCTGCAAACCCAGTCAACCACATAAGATAAAAAGGAACTTAATTGATATTTTTTGATGCCTGGACAATCCAGACCCCCTAGACTACTGGGAAGCTGTAACTTAGCCATTTTAATACAGGGTCTTTTTTTGTTCCAGGTGAAAGAAACACACCAGCCATGACTGGAATCATTCATATTGGCTAGAGCAGACGAGGCAGACTGTTCATTTTGAGCAAGGATATTCGGCCAAGCCAAGAAATGGGAAGAGTGCTCCATCACTCAAGATCCTGTTTGATTTTGTCAAATAACTGTGTAAAGTTAGCTTTGAACAATTGATTAAATATAGGTGTGATAAATATGCCTAAGTAAACAAAACCTGTCTGCGACCATTTAAAGGGGAAAACACCCTGTGTGTCAGGTACCTGCTGTAGATTCCCCAGAGGCATAGCCTCTGATTTAGTAAAGTTGATTTTATCACCTGAAAAGGAGCTAAATGAATTGATGCATTGTATAAGGTGGTGCACTGATATAGCAGGGTCTGATAAGAAAATTAGAACATCATCTGCATACAATGTAACTTTATGTGACTTTAGTCATGTCTGGAGCAGATATTTTGGAGTCTCGCCGAATAGCTTCAGCGAATGGCATTATTGTGGATCTTTTGCATAAGGTCACATGATAAGAAGTCCAAGAATATATCCTACCAACATTGGCAAACCTAATCTGAATGTCACACTGGCACAGAAGGGAGTCTTTAACTTGTTGGTTCCTCATGGAATTTGGAGATGAGGATGTGTTTAGAAAACAAAATTGAATATTTGCATCAAGATAGATTATTGTTGCTTCGGAGTCTGACTGATCTAGAGCAGTCTGCTTCAGTACCTCTGGCTGGATTTTCTGTTTCTATTCCATTCCTTGTTCTAATAAATCAGATTTAGATAAAATATTATTAATCTTGGGACCACCTGCTTCTCTTCTTGTCAACAACTCTGACTGTTTCATCTTGAATCCTAGATAATCCGGGTGGAAAATAGTCCTATAAAGTTTTTCCTTTTCCTTCCACTCTACCAGTAATCACTCCACCCTATCTAACACCCTTCTCCCCTCCTCAATCATTTAAAAAAATAATGTTTAAATAAATCCAATGTTTTCAAAGAAAATGATAATTTGACATGTTTAATCTCCGGCGATAAAATGTAAAAGCCATGAGTGCAAAGGTAGAGTCAGTCCTTTTTTCCAGGATAGAAGAGCCTAAAGCTAGAGGGCATAGGTTAAAGGTGAGAGGGGAAATTTTAACTGGGAACATAAGGAGAACATTTTTCCACACAAAAAAGAGGTGGGTATATGGAACAAAATACCAGAGGAAGTAGTAGAGATGGGAACAATTGCAACATTTAAAAGGAAGTTTATCCCATATTTAGATAGATAGGAAAAGTTTAGAGGGATATGGGCCAACCTTAAGCAAATAGGACCATCTCAGGAAGACAACCTGAGAGATATACTCAATGTTTTAGGAACCTCCCTTCCCCTCTGCCATCAGGTTTCTGAATGGACAATGAAACAAACCATAAACATTGCCCTACTATTTTTGCTCTCTTATTGCACTGCTTAATTAATTTTATTTTCTAAAATATATTTATTTTTGTAATTTGCTGTATTTTATGAGTAATGCTGCTGCCAAACAACAAATTTCTCGATGGATGTTAGTGATATTGAAACTGATTGTGATTTAGCTTGTTTAGTATGGACCAGTTAGGTTGAAGAATGAGCCTCTATGCTGTATGACACTGATATTTTTTTCCCTGGGTTGCTCAAAACTGTCTCCATGGAGTTGTACTTTAATATCACAAAGAATCCTAGAGAATCAGTAATCCCAGAGAATTAGTAATCCTAACCTTATCTCAGGAACTGACTAAACTGGTCCAGTTCTGATAACGTTTTTGAATATAGGACACATATGTTTCACCCAGCTTGCTTCCAGGAGCTGCCCAGCTCACAAAAAATAATGTGCAGCAGCAAATGCTTCAGGAAAGAGGGGTTAATTCTTCTGTGAACTGTTTGGGAATTCCTAGAACCAGTCACTTTACTCTTGTATCTTAACACTGTCAAGTATGCCATGCTTGCATTTAACACAATAATCTGAAGTGTAGACTCTACTAAGAAGAAATTTATTAAGTAGCTGTTCACTCATATAACCCTGTCTGATTTTCATTGATTGTCTAGGATCTCTACCACAGTGAAACAAGCCTGCATGTTGACCAAAACCTAGCTGTCTAACACGTCCTAATTGGGATCTGGGTCCTAATCCAGATCCTGTCTTTGTGCAAATCCTTGTCGGACCACTTGATGGCAATACTTGTCTGGTCAGCTCCCAGCAAGCAGCTGACATCAGCATGGCTGTCTACCAAAGCCAGATATATGGAGAAAAGGTTTAAGTACATCAATTTCTTGATGTAGCTAAATTATTTGAAGTCAGATAATTAATCTGGGATCTTCTGTTTGGTTGGTATGCTTATAAAATCATAGCATTTATTTGTTATTGTCTCTTAGGAACATAATTTGAGCCATCAAATTTACATGAACAGTTTAAGTGAGAGGTAACAGTTGTTGACAATAGACAATTCTACTAAAATCAGTGGAATAAATTCTTGACTTTTAAAGAACATCCTTCCTATGAAATTAGTCTTGCCTTCTATTATAGGCCTTCCCCAGGTTAGGTTGGGGTCCGTTCCTACAAACTGCATGCAACCCACACAACTCTCAAGTCTGAAGCGCAGCTGTCAACTAAGTTACCAGACAGTGGAAGAGGCCTGCTGCTCTGCAGCAAAGAGAAGCCACTGATCTTCAAAATGCCCCTTCGTTTGCAAGGTCTGCACACAAACTAGGCATCCATAATGTAGGGTGGTTGTCATCTGTCTGTCTCGAAGGAGATTGGGTGATGAAGATCATCATCACAAGCCTGGGTGGAAAGTATGGTGATCCTGAGATGTCCAGGCTTCAAGATCCCCCTCTCGGCCTCACCAGTGTAGTCCAAAGGAAAGCTTATGAAGAAATACATTTGGCACCAGCTTGGCTGCAGGAGCTACCAGAAGGATGTTCAATGACATCCAGCTGCCGTAGGGGCTCCATTCTGGATTTTCTGTCTGGGTTCACTCCCATAACCTTTGTCTCTCTCAATGCTGCCCACAAGGCAGTGGGGCTACTTACCCATAGCTGGGGATTTGGTTCACTATGGGTGCAGGGGCCAGACCTCCTATCCATCCTCTGTAGTTCAACCTGAGTCCAAAAGGAGTTCAGTTTCTGTGAGTCACCAGCGAGGAGGCACTACATGAGGCTTGCTTTTGGAGAGGCTGTGTACTGGCATTGAGTGACTTACACATTCAGCTCTCCTTTTCGCAGGAGTGCTAGCCAGTGGTGGAAGCTGCAAGTGAGAGCAACAAGCATTACCACACTAGACACATTACAGCAAACATTTTGACACCATTAATGTGGGAAGGGCCAGTGAAATCCACCAACATGAAATCCTTCAAAATGCGCTAAGTTTATGTGTATAGTGTAATAATTTATTGCTGCTATATTAAACATTTAATTAATTTCTAAGGTCTATTCCTGAGCTGTATATAATTCACTAAATGCAATTCAGGAAAAGCTATGACAGTGATATAAGAGGCATGGACACCGGCATCTAGGGCAAAAAACAAAATCTGTTGGGGTAAAGAAATCATCAACATTTTGGTTCAAGACTCTGCATTGGAATAAAACCAATTTAATTATTTGTAATCCTTTAGCCATGTTAACAATTATTGTAGATAACTATTATAATTCTCTAGTTTTATCCACATTCCCTTTTCTCCTGGAGATAATGACTAATTCTATAGCACTATATAGGGGTCTCAGATTTTTGTTCACTGCTTCTAGGCCACAGAGTTAGAGCATGAATAATTGGCCAATGCAAAGTGCGAAAGCATTATTAAATGGATGAAAGCTTCAAGCCTTATGGAAGCGGCTACAGCCATCAGCATTAAGGTTGCATCGTTGAGGTAGAGGTAGCAAGGAGAGGTAAGTGGATAGGGTGTGCCTGGTAGTGTTGAGGACAAGGTGGAAGTAGAAAACTGGTGTGTAGTTTTAGTGGGGATGGAGGGTTCAATAACGGGGTCTATCAGGAGGAAAGAAATAGGTTAACCTGGGGCCTAGTGGAGTGAGCTGAAAGACTATTTACCACTTTCATACTACAGATCTTTTCTCTTTTGATAACCTTTCCTTGGAGGCTAGTGAAATTTGCCTGACCATTGTGAAACCTGAAGGAGATCAAATATGAAGCACATAACCTGTTTAAATATTTAAATGAGGCACTTGTGGTATGGACCAAGCTGTTTGCCCTCCTTCCATCTCACCTCTATCAAAATTGGAAGTGGGTGCTTTGAGACAGATTGGATCCTAAAACTCATTTAATCATGTGATGTAAAGCCATCCATTGCAGGTTATAATAGTGCAAAGCTTAGTATTACATTTATGACTACAGTCATACCTTAGTAAAGTTAAAAAAAAGATTTCTTTGTTTTCACTTACCTAAGTGTTCCTCATCATTCTCTCAAGTATCAGATACAAAATAAAACTGAGTAGCTTTTATTCCTGGGAATGCCAGTACTACATCTGTAAGAACATGTGGGTTAGAAATATGCTCATAACCCCTTGTGCTCATGCATGTAGTTATTGGTAGCTGTGTATAGTACTTCATTGAAGTCAAGTGCCATTGACTTCAATGTAGCCGAATTTCAGAAGCAACATACAAAGAGGAGCTCCTATTCCGTAGTCAGACAGCGTGCAGACAAGCCCTTCAGCCCACAAAGTCTGTACTGACTCTCACGCATGCCATTAAACTAATCTCGTTTTATTCTCCCCACATTCCCATCAACTCCCCCAAGACTTGATCTACACACCAGAAACAATTTACAGCAGCCTATTAGCCTTCATATCTTTGGGAATGTGAGGTGGGAGGAACTGGAGCACCTGGGGGAATACGCAAAAACACATGGAAAAAATTCCACAACCTTCACTGAAGCTGTGAACTGACAGTCCTATCGGCTCTGCCACTGTGCTACCCCATTTGTACATCTTTACCTTACAAACAAGGGTGAATTTCTTCCTCGTGCTGTCTATCACAATACTGCGCCAACACCACGGTTCAATATGGAACTGGGTGCTACTTGTATTGGAACTATGAGTTAGAAGGGGGTTTTATCCCACTGAAATCCTGCTTTCCCTCTTCAGAAGGCTGATAATCTACAAGGCTGTTAGCTGAAAGCCGTGAGTGCGATTTTTTTCATAGCTCACTTGGAATGTGCTAAACATGTGGGAATAGTTGAAGCAAACAGCTGGCTGTCGGCAAGTGGCCGTGCCAGATACGTGACAGGTCTTTAATTTCACAGGTGTGTGCAAAATAAGAACTGAGGAGAGACCTGACACCAAAGCAAAAATCAGTATCACATCTAGAAATTCGCAAATGTGCTAATCACAATTTCTGCCAAGGTTCAAAGTTCAAGGTAAATTTATTGTCAAAGTACATATATGTCACCATATCCAACCCTGACATTCATTTTCTTGTGGGCACGTTTCAAACTGATAATAGAATCAGTGAAGGATTGTGCCAACTTGGGTGTTCACCCAGTGTGCAAAAGACAACAAATGTGCAAATACAAAAAAAGGAAATAATAATAATAATAATAATAAATAAACAATAAATAATGAGAACGTGAGATGAAGAGTCCTTGAATGTGAGTTGATAGGTTGTGGGAACATTTCAGTGACAGGACAAGTGAAGTTGAGTGATATTATCCCCTTTGGTTTAAGAAGCTGATGGTTGAGGGTTAATAACTGTTCTTGAACATGGTGGTGTGGGTCCTGAGGCTCCTGTATCTTCTTCCTGATGGCAGCAGTGAGAAAAGTACATGTCCTGGCTGGTGGGGGTCCCTGATGATGGAAACTGCTGTCCTGTGACATTGCTTCATGTAGATGTGCTCAATGGTGGGGAGGACTTCACCTGTGATGGAAGGAGTGCAGAAAATTTAGAAAACATTTTCAACTCATTTTCTTTGGAACTTCATTGATGCAGTTATTATTGTGATTCCTTATTGGGGCTTATTATGATTGGTTACACTGATGTCATGAATTTGACAGAAACCTGGCTAAATGGTGAAGCATAAAAGTATACTTCCACATAAAAAGAGCATCTATTCAAGTATATTTTCCATGATTTTTCTCTGTGTGACTGCGCAATGGTGGTGCATTTTTATTACCAAATCCATTTCTTGGTCTGCTCCTTTGGATCATTCTGCCAATTGATACATCACCAGCTATTCTTCGCAGTTCTTAATAAAATTTCTTGTTCTCGATCACCCACTCAAGAACTACCATGAATTTTTGATCAAGATATCATCACGGTTATTCCCCTATCCTTATTAAATACCATACCCTTGAATGGGCCTTCTTATGTGGTCTCACTATTCCCATTACTCCAAACATATGAGGTCATTTCTCTTCAATTTGTTCTGTTACCACTCCCTTTGTATCTCCTAAACTAATGACTTCCCTAGAAAATTCTATATTTCAATTTATTTCCAATTGTACTTTGGAGATCTTAACCACTTTGATAAATTCACTGAAATCATTCTGCAGATCTGTTCAATCTCCTTCTTTTCTTCATCACTGTCACTCTGGTGCCCATTAACGTCATTACTCAGCTCTTCCTTGTCAATTCCCCTGTATTGTCCACTACCTCTTATCTCTGTTACTTTAAAGTTGCAAGGGATACAGACTTAGCCTTTAGATGATTTAGTTATTCAGCACTAGGCTTGACTGGGCAACATGAAGCCGTATTGAACTCTGTTCTTGTTTGTCAAAACTGGACACATTTTCAGAATTGTCTGTGCACAGAAGGATAAATCCTAGCTTTTTATCAATCACAAACTATCTTTCTAAATCCCTGTGTGATGAGAGTCCTTGACAAGGCTGGCTTGGACCCAAATCATGGAGTATCACATCTAGAAATTCGCAAATTTGCTAATCATAGCTGGGATCAATACACTGTCTCAAATGGGATCGTGAAACTGAGCACAAAACAAATGCTAGATGAAATCACTGATAGACTTATGATTGAGCACTGAACCTATGTTCAGGTGTTCCTTAAATACTGATTCTTGGCGCCCAAAACATGATTATTAATTAACGGGAATGTCCTAAGCCCTTAAAGGGGCTGCACTAGCTATCCATACTCTGGAAAGTTAGAGTGTTTAAACTTTGGAAGTTGGCATGGTTGGGAGCATCTCGTAACAGGACCCCCTCCCGTACGGCTGACTCTTGATGTCCCTGGTTGCTCGGAGAAGGAGAGGTGGTGATGGTAATCATGCATGAGAGTGTGATCCAGGATGTCTATTTCCGGCACCCAGCACCTCTTTTCTCGTCTGAATCCCTCCCATTCCATTAGGTATTGCCGAACACCTTGAACAATACACGAGTCCAAAAGTCTTTTCACCATGAAGACCTGTTCCACCTTGTTAAAACCTGGCAGCAGGACTGGTGGTAGTGGGATTAAGGGGCTGGTGTGGACAGGTTTTAATTTAGAGAGGTGGAAGGTATGGCTGATCTTTCTAATCTTGAGGAGCTGTAAGGTGCAAACCACCAGCATTACTTTCCTCAGAATCTTATAGGGACCAATGAACTTGGGTGCCAAATTTCTTGATTCCAATCAGAGAGGCAAATCCTGAGTGGACAGTCAGGCCTGTTGCCCAGGCTGTAAAGCAGGTGCCAGGCTTCTCCTTCAGTTTGCTTTGGTCTCTGCTCTCCTGGCAGAGGAAAGCAAAATCCCTCTTGCCCTCTCCATTTCTCCTTGCAGCACTGGACAAGATCTTCTGCTGCAGGGACCCCAACACCGGCTTTTTGTTCCAGAAAGAGAGATGGAGGATAACCAAACTGGCACTCGAATGGTGACATCCTGTGCTCCAAGTGCTGTAAGGTTTTGTGGGCAATCTCTGCCCACATCAAATGGTCACACCACTCATCAGGTCTTTCCGAGGCCAGGCACCTCAGGGTACATACTAAATCCCGGTTGGTCCGCTCTGTCTGGCTGCTGGACTGTTGGTGAAACCCAAAGGAAAGGCTTACTATTGCCCCTATCAGTTTACAGAACGCCTTCCAGAAATGTGATGAGAATTGTGGACCATGATCCAAGACAATATCCACCAAGAATCCATGGATTCTGAAGACCTAGTTCAGGACAATCTTGGCTGTCTCTGCCGCGGAAAGTAGCTTCTCCAAGGCAAAGAACTTGCAGGCTTTCGGAAACCGATCAACAACCACTATGATGATCAATTTCCCGTTGGATGACAGGAGACCCATGACAAAGTCCATGAAGATGTGTGCCCAAAGTCTTTTCGGAATGGGTAGGGGGTGGAGGAGCCCTGGAGGTTGGGTATGGGGCTCCTTCTTCTGGGCACACACCTCGCATGCCTGTACGTACTGCTGAACTTCTCTCATAATTCCAGGCTACCAATATCTCCTCTTGATAAACCTGAGGGTCCTAGCAATCCCTCTGTGTGAGGTCGTTCTTGATGAGTGTCCACATTGCAGTGCTTGGAACTGGATGGAACTTGGAACGAACAACCGACCCAGATGACCATTCTCAGGATTCTCCTTACACAAGAGTGTCGATGCCCCAGTGAATCGGAGCCACCACCCTCGCTTGGGGCAAAGTGGTGGCAGGCTGTTCCTCCTGTTCCAGTTCATCAAACTGGGAGGAGAGGGCATCCGGCTTCTGGTTTTTAGACCCCGATCGATAGGTCAGGATGAAATTAAACCGGTTAAAAAACAAAGACTGCCTGGCCTGCCTGCAATTCAGCCTCTTGGCCTTCTGAATATAGGCCAGGTTCTTGCAGTCAGTCCAAACAATGAAAGGTTTCTTGTCCCTCTCGAACCAGTGATGCCATCACTCCAAAGATAACTTAACAGCAAGAAGCTCCGATTCCCGATGTCATAGTTCCTCTCTGCCGGGGATAGCCGTCTGGAGAAGAACACACGCGGGTGGAGTTTACTGTCTGAAGGTGATTGTTGAGGCAAGTCGGCACCTTCTCCAATGTCTCAGGCATCCTCCTCGACATTGAACGGAAGGTCTGGGGTAGGTGCAAGCAAGATGGTTGCAACCAAGTTGCAATCACTGTTTAAACTCTGCAAAAGCAGCCTCCGCTTCGTAGTCTAAAAAAGAGGGCCCGTGGATTTCTTAGTTAGGGCCATCAGCGGAGCTGCCACTGAGTTGAAGTTCCTGATGAACTTCTGGAAGAAGTTAAGAAACCCCAGGATTCATTTGACCTGCTTGATATTGGATGGTGGTGGCCAGTCTCTGACTGCCTAGGGTTTTGCTAAGGTCCATCTCAACATTACCATTAGAGATGATGAAACCCAAAATTGAAACAGTCATCACATGAAACTCAAACTTATCCAACTTGATGTAAAATCCATGATCTAGTAGCCTCTTTAAAATATTTCTGATGTGAGCGAAGTGCTCCTCCATGGAAGAGATATTAGAATATCATTCAAGTAATGAAGGCATATTAATGGAGAGTATCCCAGGGCACATCATTTATAAAGGCCTGGAAAACGGCTGTGATGTTCACTAGGCCAAACAGGGTAACCTGGTACTCATAGTGCCCTATCAGTGTATTGAATGCCACCTTCCACTCATCAACCTCCCTGATACAGACCAGATTGTAGGCACTCCAGAGCTCTAACTTGGTGAGTAGTTTAATCCCCTGTAATCAATGCATGGCCACAGGCTTCCATCTTTCTTTTGTACGAAGAAGAAACTTTAGCCAGTGGGTAAGGTGGAGGGCCAAATGAGGCCCAGGGCAAGAGTATATACTCCTCCATGGAGTACATACTCCTCTATGGTACTTCTTTCTGGGCCTGAGAGCACGTGCAAATGACCCCACAGAGGACCGGGCAGCAGGTCTATGGCACAGTCACAGGGCCAGTGCAGTGGAAACATCAAGAACTTTCCGATACTAATGACCTTCTCTAGGTCCTTGTAAACAGGGGAGATTTTGATCATTTTGCTGCCTCCTCCGGACCTTCCTTTGAGGATGACTCCTGAAGCTTCTTTGGTGCAGGGGTGATTAGTCGGGCTTCAGAGTCATCTCTCTGTGCTCACAAAGGTCATCTGCGGAAGCAGTGGCCAAATCAGAGTCTGACTCCCTGTCTGTATCCACAGGCAATAGTGGTGAAGTGGTACAGAGAGTTCTTGCGTCCCCAGGAATAGTAAAGGAGCAAAGAGTAAAGGAGTCTTCTCTTTCCATGAGACCTGATGGCTGGTTCCCTTCAGCTTAATGACAAGTCTCCTAGACTGCTTGGGCATCTCTTTGGTCTTCTCCTGACCTAGAAATTCACTGTCTAGTTCCTGTGGGATTCTGGCTAGACTGTGTCAGGACTTCCACTGTCCCGTTGGCCAGATCCAGCCTGTCTGCTCTTGAGGACTGGGCTACGTTTCCAAAAGGCCTCAGCTTCCCTGGCACTGAAGCCTGCCCCCTTACCGGTTGTTGGTCACCAGAGAGACAGGGTGGCAGAACACCACACCAGAAACAAAGCCTCTTACCATGACTGGACCAAGCAATGATTCTCCCCTCTCTCCAGTCCACGGACGGGTTATGCTGGGACAGCCTGCGGTACCTAAGGATCAGGGATATGAGTGGAGAGTCAATAATGTAGAAACTAATGTCTTCCACATGATCCCCTATCCGCATCTGCAAAACCACAGTCTGTTGCTGGACCTGCCTGGATCCTAGTGGGCGGCCATTCAAAACAGTTGCGAGCAAGGACTGGCTCAACTCTTGCAGCGGTATGTCAAACTGATGGATGGTTCCTAAATCCAGAAAATACCCACTGTCCCTGAGTCAACAAAAGTCTTCACCTGCCTCAAGTTCTTACCCCAGGTGAACTCTGCCTTCAGCAAGAAACCAGAATCCATGGGATTGGGTGTAATGGCTGCCACCATAAAAGTCCTCCCGACACTGAGCAGTTCCCCAGGAGTCAGCAACCTCAGACATTCAGCCCACAAGTGACCTGCTTCCCCACAGTAAAAGCAGCAATCTTGACTCCGATGCCAGGATCTCTCATTGGCTTTTCACAGGGATTGGTCCCTCTGCGACTCCCTTGTCCATTCATCCCTCCCTACTGATCTCCCTCCGGGCACTTAACCTTGCAAGTGGAACAAGCACTACACGTGCCCCCTACACCACTTCTCTCACTACCATTCAGGGCCCCAAACAGTCCTTCTAGTTGAGGCCACACTTCAACTATGAGTCTGTTCGGGTCTTCTATTGCATCCGGTGCTCCCAGTGTGGCTCCTGTATATTGGTGAGACCCGACGTAGATTGGGAGACCACTTCGCTGAGTACCTATGCTCCGTCCACCAGAAAAAGCGGGATCTCTCAGTGGCCACCCATTTTAATTCCACTTTCCATTCACATTCCGACATGTTAATCCATGGCCTCCTCTACTGTCATGGTGAAGCGAAGCCACACTCAGATTGAAGGAGCAGCACCTTATATTCCATCTGGGTAGCTGCCCTGAGCCCAGCATACATCTGCAATTACAAAGAAAGCATGGCAGCACCTTTACTTCCTTAAATATTTGTGAAGAGTCAGCAAGGGTGAATAATTTCCTCTCAGGTTGAGTGAGAATAGAACAAGAATACATGGATTCAGTGTGAAAGGTGAAATATCTAAGGGGAAACTTTTTCACTCAGCATGTTGTGTGGCTGTGGGTAGAACTGCCTACAGGAGTGAGTTTAAGTGAGTTTGAGGATGTAAGAAAACACATTGATGAAGGTAGAGTAGAGGATGTAGTATATATGGATTTCAGTATGGCATTTGATAAGGTACCTCATGCAAGGCTCCTTCAGAAAGTAATGAGGCATGGGATCCAAGGAGACCTTGCTTTGTGGATCCAGAATTGGCTTGCCCACGGAAGGCAAACAGTGTTTGTAGATGGTTCATACTCTGCATGGAGGTCTGTGACCAGTGGTGTGCCTCAGGGATCTAATGGGATTATTTTATAAATGACCCAATAGTCCACAGGATTTAGAAGAACAAATTTGTAGAGAGATTGCAGATTGTTGCAAGCCATAAGGTTGTGATAGGAGATATTAACTTTCAGCAAATTGACTGGGTCTCCCATACTGTAAAAGGGTTGGATGAGAAAGAGTTTGTCAAATGGGTTCAGGAAAGTTTCCTTGATCAGTATATAGAAGTCCCAACTAGAGAGAGTGTAATACTAGATCTCTTATTGGGAATAAGAAAGAGCAAATGACAAACGTTTGTGAGGGGGAACACTTTGCAATAGTGATTCAGTAATTAAAAGTGGATGTAGTATGCAGCATACGTAAACATTAAATAGAACAGTAATCAGTGAACTTCTCACGGTCCTGGTGGCAAGCCCTCAGTGGTGGCAGCTGAAAATAGATCGTTTTTATACATTTACACAGTCCAGTAACTCATCAACTTCATGCCTTTGAGGTCGTTGCATCCCTTAATCGCATTCCTTTCTTAGCTGCATCCATCTTAAAGGAGCCACATTTCTCTTTGAGGCCTTCTCCCCACTCCCTGCTCCCCTGAAAGCTGTATCCTCTTTTTGTCTGTTGTCAAAACACTCCCTGCCATAAAACACATCCTACTATAAGTCACAACCCTTTTTACAAGCTTCCCATCAACAAATCAGCAGAGCACTCTGGGATCACAAAGGTTCCATTTTGTCACATTACATTTTACAAAAGTTATAAATTCATAAGGACTCCAGGGTTGCAGATGTACTTCCACAATACACATTATTCTTAAAGCCTGAGGAAAGAAACGGTCACCCAATCTGGCAGTCTTAGTCCTGATATTCTTGTTTCTCTTTCCTGATGGTAGTGGGTGAAAGAGATTGTGAGGTAGATGGTAGGAATCCTGAGCAATGCTTTAGGACCTTTGTATACAATACACCTGGTAAATGTCACAAATAGAGGGGAAGAAGACTCTGTTGATCCACTTAGTGTTTTTTTATTATCTTCTGTCGGGTCTTGTGGTCCAACACCTTGCAGCTGTTCTTAATAATTAATAGCTATGGGAGACCAGAGATCAAAGGTCATAACATATGACATAACAAAATTAGTCAAATGTATTCTTTTACAGATTGAATTTAGTTCCAATGATGACTTTGTTACAAACACAAATACTACAATATGCTCATCTTCTGACAACAGATACTTGTAATGTCAGGTGCGAAGGATTCTTTGGCTATAGCAATCTAAAAAGACTGATGGATGCTCTTTGAAAATTATGCTATAGCATGTCAAATGGAAATTATTGTCATGTTGTTATATAATATAAAAAATATTGCTTTTGCAATTCATAGACAAGTAATGGAAAGTGTTATTTTTGTCATTTTGCTTTGGACATCAGATTCTAATCTATATGATGATATGAAATCTCTTCTAACTGCTGGCTGTAAGGATTCTGCACAAAATAAATTTGGGGACTTCATTTCTGAGTCAATATCAGCTCAGAGGAGAAAATGTACAAAATTAGAACTGAGTTTCTATCTTGCACAGAGACCACTTTATTCAGGAAATAGAAAAATCTCCTATTAGATAAGCAACAAAAAGAAATCAGCCTTTCTTGGCAATTTATCATTGCTCAAGGCATTTCAGTGCCTATCACAAATCCCTTCCAAGTGCATCCATTTAAGCAAAGCAAATGGCATAAAATTAATAATGATTTTGGTGATACACTGTGGATTGAAAGTTAATGAAAGTTTAATCAAGGCACTGAGAGGATGTTTGCTTTGCTAATCTTTGGACATCTTGGCCAGCGGGCCTGTTTTCCTGTCATATTGCTTTGTAGCATTATGGCACAGTTGACTTTGTTTTAGTGGCTCAGTGAAAGGACAATGTAAGAGCATCGCAAGAATTTAAGAAATAGAAGCAGGAGTAGCCCTATGGTCCTTCAGGCCTGCTGTTCCATGCATTAAAATCATGACTGATTTTTGACCTCAGCACCATTACCAACTCTATTTCCCCATATTCCCTTGATTTCTTTATATCCAGAAATCTATTTATCTCTGTCTTTTACTAAGTGCTATGCCGGCTTTAAACATTAAAATTTTCACTCAAGATCTGAAGTGCTGCTAGAGCCTGGAATATTCTGACAAGGGTAGGACTGTCACCAGTGCTGGCTGTAAATACATATACATCAAATCTCTCAAATTTATCAATGCAGAACATACATGCATCCGAGTGATTAAAAGTGCAGAGATGCATAATGACAAATCATTTCCTTGTCCTTTCTGCCAGTGTCCATTCTCTGTTATTCCAGGCTCTGGCCCAGTGAGCTGCTTTCAGAATATGAAGTAGAAGTTAATCATAAATACTCAACCAATAACTTATAAAACTTGAGTAAGTTGACTAACAATTACAACCACAGAAACAAAGAATGGATATGGTAGTTTGAAGGACGAATTGTACTTGAATATGAAATTGCCCTCAGAGACAGAGGCCATAAGTTTCAAAAGAAAAGGTTGCAAACAACTCAACTTAAAGGGCTTCCTGGTTCTGACAAAGGGCTTTTGGCTAGAAACAATCACCCTGTTTCTCTTCTCACAGATAACAGACTTACCTACTGAGTATTTTCAGTGTTTTCTGTTTTTTAAATTTTAAATAAAAGACTGTTAAAAGTTACATTTCGAAATAGTTGAAATTTCAGAACTTATCTTTGGCAACAGACATTAACAAAAAAAAAAATTTGGAAGGTGTTTTCAAAAAAAATATCCACTGATCATAGAGACTTAATTCTTGACGTTCACTGTGAGCATAAAGTTCAAAGTAAATTTATTATCAATGTACATATATGTCACCATGTACAGTCCTGAGATTCATTTTCTTGTGGGCATACGCAATAAATCAATAATAGGACAATAATCATAGCAGAATAATTCAACTAGTGTGCAAAAGACAGCAAGTTGTGCAAATACAAAGAAGAAAGAAATAATAAATATTGAGAACATGAGATGAAGAGTCCTTGAAAGTGTGTCCGTAGGTAGTGAGAACATTTCAATGATGGGGCAATTGAAGTTGAGTGAAGTTATCTCCTTTTATTCAAGAGCCTGATGGCTGAGGGGTAATAACTGTTCCTGAACTTACTGGTGTGAGCCCTGAGGCTCCTGTACCATCTTCCTGATGGCAGCAGTGAGAAGGGAGCATGACCTGGGTGGTGGAGTTCCCTGATGGTGGATGCTGCTTTCCTACAACAACTCTTCATGTAGATGTGCTCAATGGTGGGGAGGGCTTTATCTGTAATGGACGGGGTCATATCCACTGCATTTTGTAGGATTTTCCATTCAAAGGTATTGGTGTTTCCATACCAGGCTGTGATACAACCAGTCAATATACTCTCCACCACACATCTATAGAAGTTTGTCAAAGTTTTAGATGTCATGCTGACTCTTCACAAATATTTAAGGAAGTAAAGGTGCTGCCATGCTTTCTTTGTAATTGCACATACATGCTCAGGACAGATCTTCCAAAACGATAACATTGAGGAATTTAAAGTTGCTGACCCTCTCTATCTCTGATTCCTTGATTAGGACTGGCTCATGCACCTCTGGTTTCCTTCTGAAGTCTATAACCAGCTGCATGGTCTTGCTGACATTGAGTAACAGGTTGTTGTTATGGCACCACTCAGCCAGATTTTCAACCTCCTTCCTATATGCTGATTCATCTCCACTTTTGGTGCAAGCTACAACTGTGGTGTGATTAGCAAACTTGAATATGGCATGGGAGCTGTAATAAGCCACACAGTCATAAGTGTAAAGTGAATAGAGCAGGGGTATAAGCACACAAACTTGTGGTGCACCTGTGCTGATGGAGATTGTGGAAGAGATGTTGTTGTCAAACTGAACTGGCTGGGGTCTGCGAGTAAGAACATCGAGGATCCAATTGCACAAGGAGATATTGAGGCCAATGTCTTGGAGCTTATTGATTATTTTTGAGGGAATATTGGTATTGAATGCTGAGCTGGAATCGATAAAGAGCATCCTGATGTATTCATCTTACACCATAAATTTCTCACAACATAAGATGCTAATTAAAAAATTATTTTAGATGGCTATCTGCTATGGTGTGTGAAAGATGGCTATTGACTTCTGTGAATTTGTTTAAAAGCATACAAGACAATATAAATGGCTAGCTTGGTTATAATTGACAGTGAATCTGTAATTCTCTTATTTTTCACCTTGTGAGTACAACTCTGTGACTGAAACGTGCATGTGCTTAGCAACTAAGTGATGGTGTAATTCTGCAACTAAAAGCTGAAAATCATGCTATTTGTAAATGGTTTGATTTGAGTTAATTCAAATTTTCCTGAGTTGCACATATTTTGCAAAGAAAATGGGACCTCCCACATTCAGGGGGGGATAGCTCATCGAAGACACTTCTATTTATGTGAATCTTTTGGTGCAGTTACATTTCCTTAAAGGCTTCACAAGAAAGAAGGCAGACCACTAGATGAAAGAGAGAAGTGACCAGAAGTTGTGTTTTTTTAGAGGGATTGGTGAGACAAAGCTGTTAGGACAATAGATATTGTTTAGTTATAGTACGATAGGGAGATTGGAAACAGTTGAACTGGTTCTGTTCAGCTGGACAATGAGAGCAGGCTATGGAAAAGGATGCTTGAAAGGTTGTAGATAATCCACCATGCCTATTCTCTGTCACATAGTTACGATTTTGGTTAGTAGGGATGAGAAAGGGCAAAGAGGGGATAGGGTAAAAAGCATGGCTCCTCTGTTGCATTTTAAGCATGGGGGGAGGGGAGTTGAAATTGAAAAGGCAGCGAAGAGTCAGGCGCCTGGATCAGTAACCAGAGTGAATGAGAATTATGTGAATAATTGCCCAAAGAATACAGGGAGCATGATTTGTTGGACACAGCAACAAGTCATGCTCCGTCTATTCTTTGGGCAAATATTCACATAATTGTGGGCACAGCAACAAGACACAGCAAAGTTCCATAAGCAGGAATGAAATAATAGTATGTTTTGTTTTAGTATCAACTACTAGGGAAAACTTCCTTACTCTCTCCAAATAAAAGGTCTTGACCCAAAATGTCAGCCGGCCATTTCCTTCCACAGATGTTGCTTGTCCCACTCAGTTCTTAGAAAACATAGAAAACATAGAAAATAGGTGCAGGAGCAGGCCATTCGGCACTTTGAGCCTGCACCGCCATTTATTATGATCATGGCTGATCATCCAACTCAGAACCCTATATCTGCCTTCTCTTCATACCCCCGATCCCTTTAGCCACAAGGGCCCTATCTAACTCCCTATAGCCAATGAACTGTCCTTAACTGTTTCCTGTGGCAGAGAATTCCACAGATTCACCACTCTCTGTGTGAAGTAGTTTTTCCTCATCTCCGTCCTAAAAGACTTCCCCTTTACCTTCAAACTGTGACCCCTCGTTCTGGACATCCCCAACATCGGGAACAATCTTCCTGCATCTAGCCTGTCCAATCCCTTTAGAATTTTATATGTTTCAATCAGATCCCTCCTCAATCTTCTAAATTCCAGAGAGTATAAGCCTAGTCGATCCAGTCTTTCATCATATGAAAGTCCTGCCATCCCAGGAATCAATCTGGTGAACCTTCTTTGTACCCCCTCTATGGCAAGGATGTCTTTCCTCAGATTAGGGGACCAAAACTGCACACAATATTCCAGGTGTAGTCTCACCAAGGCCTTGTACAACTGCAGTAGTACCTCCCTGCTCCTGTACTCGAATCCTCTCGCTATGAATGCCAACATTCCATTCGCCTTTTTCACCACCTGCTGTACCTGCATGCCCACTTTCAATGACTGGTGTATAATGACACCCAGGTCTCATTGCACTTCCCCTTTTCCTAATCGGCCACCATTCAGATAATAATCTGTTTTCCTGTTCTTGACACCAAAGTGGATAACCTCATATTTATCCACATTAAATTGCATCTGCCATGAATTTGCTCACTAACCTAACCTATCCAAGTCACCCTGCATCCTCTTAGCATCCTCCTCCCAGCTAACTCTGCCGCCCAGCTTCATGTCATCCACAAACTTGGAGATGCTGCATTTAATTCCCTCATCCAAGTCATTAATATATATTGTAAACAGCTAGGGTCCCAGCACTGAGCCTTGCGGTACCCCTCCAGTCACTGCCTGCCATTCTGAAAAGGTCCCGTTTATTCCCACTCTTTGCTTCCTGTCTGCCAACCAATTCTCTATCCACATCAATACCATACGCCCAATACCATGTGCTTTAAGTTTGCACACATCTCCCGTGTGGGACCTTGTCAAGAGTCTTTTGAAAATCCAAATATACCACATCCACTGGTTCTCCCCTATCCACTCTACTAGTTACATCCTCAAAAAATTAAATGAGATTCGTCAGACATGGTTTTCCTTTCACAAATCCATGCTGACTTTGTCTGATGATTTCACCGCTTTCCAAATGTGCTGTTATCACATCTTTGATAACTGACTCTAGCATTTTCCCCAATACCGATGTCAGGCTTACCGGTCTATAATTCCCCGGTTTCTCTCTCCCTCCGTTTTTAAAAAGGGGAGTTACATTAGCCACCCTCCAATCCTCAGGAAATAGTCCAGAATCTAAAGAATTTTGAAAAATTATCACTAATGCATCCACCATTTCTTGGGCTGCTTCCTTAAGCACCTGGGATGCAGACCATCTGGCCCTGGGGATTTATCTGCCTTCAATCCCTTCAATTTACCTAATGCCACTTCCCTACTAGCATGTATTTCCCTCAGATCCTCCATCTCACTACACCCACTGTCCTCTACTATTTCCAGAAAATTATTTATGTCCTCCTTAGTGAAGACAGAACCAAAGTAGTTATTCAATTGGTCTGCCATGTCCTTGTTCCCCATGATCAATTCACCTGTTTCTGACTGTAAGGGGCCTACATTTGTCTTAACCAATCTTTTTCTTTTCACATATCTATAAAAGTTTTTACAATCAGTTTTTATGTTCCCTGCCAGCTTTCTCTCATAATCTTTTTTCCCTTTCCTAATTAAGCCCTTTGTCCTCCTCTGCTGGACTCTGAATTTCTCCCAGTCCTCAGGTGAGCCGCTTTTTCTGGCTAATTTGTAATTGATACTATCCCTAATTTCCCTTGTCAGCCACGGGTTCACTACCTTCCCTGGTTTATTCTTTTGCCAAACTGGGATGAACAATTGTTGCAGTTCATCCATGCAATCTTTAAATGCTTGCCATTGCATTATCCACTGTCAACCCTTTAAGTATCATTTGCCAGTCTATCTTAGCTAATTCACGTCTCATACCTTCAAGGTTACCCTTCTTTAAGTTCAGAACCTTTGTTTCTGAATTAACTATGTCACTCTCCATCTTAATGAAGAATTCCACCATATTATGGTCACTCTTACCCAAGGGGCCTCGCACGAGAAGATTGCTAACTAACCCTTCCTCATTTCTCAATACCCAGTTCAGAATGGCCTGCTCTCTTGTTGGTTCCTCGACATGTTGGTTCAGAAAACTATCTCCCATACATTCCAAGAAATCCTCTTCCTCAGCACCCTTACGAATTTTGTTCACCCAATCTATATGTAGATTGAAGTCACCCATTATAACTGCTGTTCCTTTATTGCACGCATTTCTAATTTCCTGTTTAATGCCATCCCCAAACTCACTACTACTGTTAGGTGGCCTGTACACAACTCTCACCAGCGTTTTCTGCCCCTTAGTGTTATGCAGCTCTACCCATATCGATTCCACGTCCTCCCGGCTAATGTCCTTCCTTTCTATTGCGTTAATCTCCTCTCTAACCAGCAATGCCACCCCACCTCCTTTTCTTTCATGTCTATCCCTCCTGAATATTGAATATCCCTGAATGTTGAGCTCCCATCCTTGGTCACCCTGGAGCCATGTCTCTGTGATACCAACTATATCATATTCATTACTAACTATCTGCACATTCAATTCATCCACCTTGTTACGAATGCTTCAAAGTTGCTGGTGAACGCAGCAGGCCAGGCAGCATCTGTAGGAAGAGGTGCAGTCTCACTCCATCCTCCTGCCACCCCACTAGGAATAGGGTTCCCCTGGTCATCTGCTCTCACTCCATCCTCTCGCCACCCCACTAGGAATAGGGTTCCCCTGGTCCTCACCTACCACCCCACCAGCCTCCGGGTCCAACATATTATTCTCCGTAACTTCCGCCACCTCCAACGGGATCCCACCACTAAGCACATCTTTCCCTCCCCCCCTCTCTCTGCATTCCACAAGGATCGCTCCCTACGCAACTCCCTTGTCCATTCGTCCCCCCCATCCCTCCCCACTGATCTCCCTCCTGGCACTTATCCGTGTAAGCGGAACAAGTGTTATATATGCCCTTACACTTCCTCCCTTACCACCATTCAGGGCCCCAAACAGTCCTTCCAGGTGAGGCAACACTTTACCTGTGAGTCGACTGGGGTGATATACTGCGTCCGGTGCTCCCGATGTGGCCTTTTATATATTGGCGAGACCCGACGCAGACTGGGAGACCGCTTTGCTGAACATCTACGCTCTGTCCGCCAGAGAAAGCAGGATCTCCCAGTGGCCACACATTTTAATTCCACATCCCATTCCCATTCTGACATGTCTATCCACGGCCTCCTCTACTGTAAAGATGAAGCCACACTCAGGTTGGAGGAACAACACCTTATATTCCGTCTGGGTAGCCTCCAACCTGATGGCATGAACATCGACTTCTCTAACTTCCGCTAAGGCCCCACCTCCCCCTCGTACCCCATCTGTTACTTATTTTTATGCACACATTCTTTCTCTCACTGTCCTTTTTCTCCCTCTGTCCCTCTGAATATACCTCTTGCCCATCCTCTGGGTCCCCCCCCCCTTGTCTTTCTTTCTGGACCTCCTGTCCCATGATCCTCTCATATCCCCTTTTGCCAATCACCTGTCCAGCTCTTGGCTCTATCCCTCCCCCTCCTGTCTTCTCCTATCATTTTGGATCTCCCCCTCCCCCTCCAACTTTCAAATCCCTTACTCACTCTTCCTTCAGTTAGTCCTGACAAAGGGTCTGGGCCTGAAACGTCGACTGCACCTCTTCCTACAGATGCTGCCTGGACTGCTGCGTTCACCAGCAACTTTGATGTGTGTTGCTTGAATTTCCAGCATCTGCAGAATTCCTGTTGTTTTTGTTACGAATGCTCCTTGCATTGACACACAAAGCCTTCAGGCTTGCTTTTACAACACTCTTAGCCCTTATACAATTATGTTGAAAAGTGGCCCTTTTTGATTTTTGCCCTGGATTTGCCGGCCTGCCACATTTACTTTTCACCTTACTACTTTTTGCTTCTACCCTTATTTTACACCCCTCTGTCTCTCTGCACTTGTTCCCATCCCCCTGCCACATTAGTTTAAATCCTCCTGAACAACAGTAGCAAACGCTCCCCCTAGGTCATGGGTTCCAGTGCAGCCCAGGTGCGGATCATCCTGTTTGTACCGGTCCCACCTCCTCCAGAACTGGTTCCAATGCCCCAGAAATTTGAATCCCTCCCCCTTGCACCATTTTTCAAGCCACATATTCATCTGAAATATCCTCCTATTTCTACTCTGACTAGCACATGGCACTGGTAGTAATGCAGAGATTATTACCTTTGTGGTCCTACTTTTTAGTTTATCTCCTAACTCCCTAAATTCACCTTGTAGGACCTCATCCTATTTTTTACCTATATGGTTGGTACCGCTGTGCACCACGACCACTGGCTGTTCACCCTCCCACTGCAGAATGTCCTGCAACCGCTCAGAGACATCCTTGACCCTTGCACCAGAGAGGCAACATATCCTCCTGGAGTCTCGTTTGCTACTGCAGAAACGCCTATCTATTCCCCTTACAAACGAATCCCCTATCACTATAGCTGTCCTACTCCTTTTCCTTCCCTCCTGTGCTGCAGAGCCACCCATGGCGCCATGAACTCGGCTACACTCACAACACGCTGGAGGAACTCAGCAGGTCGGGCAGCATCTGTGGAAATGATGAGTCGACGTTTCGGGCTGGAACCCTTCGTCAGAACTGTAGGGGGAAGGGGCAGAGGCCCTATAAAGAAGGTGGGGGGAGGGTGGGAAGGAGAAGGCTGGTAGATTCCAGGTGAAAAACCAGTAAGGGGAAAGATAAAGGGGTGGAGGAGGGGAGGCAGGGAGGTGATAGGCAGGAAAGGTGAAGAAAGAATAGGGGAAAACACAATGGGTAGTAGAAGGAGGCGGAACCAAGAGGGAGATGGTAGGCAGCTGGGGGAGGGGGCAGAGTGACATAGGGATAGGGGAAGGGAGGGGGAGGGAATTCCCGGAAGTTGGAGAATTCGATGTTCATACCAAGGGGCTGGAGACTACCTAGACCGTATATGAGGTGTTGCTCCTCCAACCTGAGTTTAGCCTCATCATGGCAGTAGAGGAGGCCATGTATGGACATATCTAAATGGGAGTGGGAAGCAGAGTTGAAGTGGGTGGCTACTGGGAGATTCTGTCTGTTTTGGCGGACGGAGCGGAGGTGCTCGACGAGGCGGTCCCACAATCTGCGTCGGGTTTCACCGATGTAGAGGAGGCCGCACCGTGAGCACCGGATGCAATAGATGACCCCAACAGACTCACAAGTGAAGTGTTGCCTCACTTGGAAGTACTGTTTGGGGCCCTGAATGGTGGCAAGGGAGGAGGTGTAGGGACAGGTGTAGCACTTGCGCTTACAGGGATAAGTGCCGGGTGGGAGATCCGTGGAGAGGGACGTGTGGATCAGGGAGTCGCAGAGGGACCGATCCCTGCGGAAGGCGGAGAGGGGTGGAGAGGGAAAGATGTGCTTAGTGGTGGGGTCCTGTTGAAGGTGGCGGAAGTTGCGGAGGATAACGTGCTGGATCTGGAGGCTGGTGGGGTGGTAGGTGAGGAGAAGGGGAACTCTGTCCCTGTTGTGGTGGCGGGAGGATGGGGTGAGAGCTGAAGTGCGGGAAATGGAGGAGATGCGGGTGAGGGCATCATTGATGACAGCAGAAGGGAAACCATGATCCTTAAAGAAAGAGAACATTTGAGATATCCTGGAACAGAAAACCTCATCCTCGGAGCAGATGCAGCGGAGACGGAGGGACTGGGAGTAGGGAATGGCATTTTTGCATGTGGCGGGGTGGGAAGAGGTATAGTTGAGGTAGTTATCAGAGTCAGTGGGCTTGTAGAAGATGTCAGTGGACAGTCTGTCTCCAGAGATGGAGACCAAGAGATCGAGAAAGGGGAGAGAAGTGTCAGAGGTAGACCAAGTGAATTTCAATGAACTCGGCTGCTGCTACCTTCCCTTGATGAGACATCTCCCCCAATAGTATCCAAAATAGTATATCTGTTTAGGAGAGAGATGACCTCAGGGGACTCCTGCACTACCTGCCTACTGCTATGCTGTTTTGTGGCCACCCATTCCCTTTCTGCCTGTGTAGCCTTTACCTGCGGTGTGGCCAACTCACTGAACGTGCTATTCACGACTTTCTCAGCATCGCGGATGCTCCAGTATGAATCCAATCGCAGCTCTAGCCGCTCAATGTGGTCTGCCAGAAGCTGCAGCTAGACACATTTCCTGAACACATAGTCATCAGGGAAACTGGAATTATCCCAGATTTCCCACATGCTGCAGGAGGAACAAACCACGGGGCCGATCTCAGCTGTCATGACCTACCCAATACGCTACAGCCTCATCGCCTTCCTTGTTTCAAATAAAATACCGCTGCAGACCGTTCTCCTTTCAAAAGAACTTACCCGGCCTTACCTCACTTGGAGTGAAGCTCGTCCTCAGCCTCTGCTTGCTGAAGCCTCTCGAGCCAAAGCCTTCCTACTCTGTCTCCCTCTACTCCGTCACCCGCTCTGTCAAACTGCTCTCTTTTAAATACTCCCGCTGACTCACGGATTGACTTGCACGCGCTTGCGCAGTCCTGTCCCGATCAACCACTGAGAAAAATGCAGCTTTTTACCTCCAGTTTCCAACATCTGCAGTTTCCTGTGTCTTCCACGTTACGTTTACACACAGCATTGTGAAGAGTACCTGTGTGGAGAATGGGGGCCTCTTCACCCAAAATATAGTGTCCCTTACCATGGAATGAAAGCCCTATCTATAGCCTGTGCTTTTTGTCTCTAGAGGAGAGCTGAAGTAGCCAACTGACTTATGGATATCAATCAATATCAACACGGGGAGGAGATTGAATTCCACTGTACTAAGTATAATCTCTAAGGTATGGGAGTAAATGGAGACTAAATTGAAGTATGGGGTACTTAACAACCAACATCTTGCACATTCAAGCCCAAGTTAAATTTACATCTGAATCTCAATGAACTCTTTGATATAGGAAGATGAACCCTACTGACGAAAGGCTTATTCTTGGTCCTGCCAAGTTATTATCATAAATGCCAGAATCCTGCTAGTCCATTGTAACTAAAAATTCTTGGGGCATTGCTTAGGTTGTTGGTAATCAGCAGGAGCTCAGGAAATGCAGCTACAACTTCCTCTCCTCTGCTCCTCTGACTTCTGACCCTCAACACAGGTACCCCTCAGAGCTGTGTCTGTATACCCATGACTGTGTTGCCACCCACAGCTCCAATCTGCTAATTAAATTTGCTGATGGTACTACATTGATTAGCCTAATCTCAAATACTAACGAGGCAGCTTAAAGTCATCACCCTGATACCAGACATCCTACCTCTCCCGGAAGTTCCGGGAGTCTCCCGCATATGAATAGTGGCTCCCTGATGCCTGCAAATTATATACAATATCATGGAAATCAATTTTTTTGAGAGCGAGCGAGCGAGAGAAAGCAAAAGATAGCGCGAAAGCGACCACGAGAGAGAGCGTGCGCGCGCGAGAGAGCGAGAGCGTGAGAGAGAAAGCAAGCGAGAGCGCAAGAGCGAGAGAGAGTGCAATAGCGCGCCATGGCAGAGTGTTCCAAAAAGATATAAAATGTACGTCACCCCAGACTACACTAATGTGTACCCCTGCCTAATAGGGGTCAAAAATAATGACAGTGTTGCTCGCTGCACTGTTTGCAACAGTGACTTTTCTATTGCTCACGGTGGGTTAAGACTGTAAAAGACATGTCGAGGTGAGTTTAACAGGTGTCATTTGTTCATTAGCATAGCTAACGTTATTTAAACTAGCTGGTTAGCTGCTAAGGAGCTACTCTATTGCAGACATCCCACCTCTCCCGGAAGTCTCCCGCAAATTGATGGTGCTACCTCCCTGAAATGAGTTTTTGCAGGGTGGGATGTCTGTGATACAGTGGTGTCAAGAAAACAACCTCTCCCTCAATGTCACAAAAAAACAATGGAGCTGGTTGTGGACTACAGAAGGAATGGAGTTGGGCTAACCCTTATTGACATCAATAGATCTGGGGTTGAGAGGGCGAACAGCTTTAAGTTCCTCGGCATACACATCAACAAGGATCTCACGTAGTCTGTACTTGCCGGCTGTGTGGTTTAAAAAGCACAATAGTGACTTTTTCATCTCAAACGGTTGAAAAGGTTGGTATGGGCTCTCAAATCCTAAGAACTTTCTACAGGGCCAGAATTGAGAGCATCCTGACTGGCTGCATCACTGCCTGGTATGGAAATTGTATTTCCCTTGATCGTCATACTCTGCAGAGTGGTGCAGACAGTCCAGCGCATCTGTAGATGTGAACTTCCCACTATTCAGGACATTTACAAAGACAGGTGTGTAAAAAGGGCCCAAGGGATCACTGGGGACCTGAGTTACCCTAACCACATACTGTTCCAGCTGCTACCATTCAGGAAATAGTACCGCAGCATAAAAGCCAAGACCAACAGGCTCCAGGACAGCTTCTTCCACCAAGCCATCAGACTGATTAATTCACACTGATACAATTGTATTTCTATGTTATATTGACAGTCCTGTTCTACATACTATTCATTACAAATTGCTATAAATTGCACATTGCACATTTAGATGGAGACATAATGTAAAGATTTTTATTCCTCATGTACAGTATGTGATGGATGTAAGTAATAAAGTCAATTCAATTCAATTCAATTAATTGCATTCCTGCCCATTTGTCACCATATTCACAAATGTAGGCATAACTGATTGTAGAACATGGTTGTAAGATAGTGAGATCTCTACTATGTTACCTCCGGGCAGGATCCTGGATTAGTGGCTTGGACATGTCCTGCTCCGGGAATAGAATCAAGAGGCAATTGGTCTGAGAACTTATTTGCACACTACCTGAAGTTACAAAATAAGATCAACGCTTTTTTGTGTGTTTCTAATGGAAAATGCTTAGATCCTCGTATAAGGAAAAAGGATAGTACATTTGTGTCTCCCAAGATGTGGATCAGGAAGATAATGATAAAAATTAGTTTCCAAAGTTTAGATGGGTCCCAGGACTTCACAACGCCATTAATATCTCAGTCTTTTCCACATGATGTCAATGAATGAAGAAGCTCATCAGCAAAAAAAAAAAGGCATCATATTTGCGGGAGATTGGTGGATTACTTCTTCTAGGGACTGGCAAAGGCATGGACAGCCATATTTTCAGAGCTTTACGGAAGTTCTCCAATGGGTCTATCAACCTTGGTGGGGGAGGGGGTGGAAACAAACCACTGGAGGAACTCAGGGAGTCAGGCAGCATCTGTGGAGTTAGGAATGGTCACCATTTTGGGTCAAGATCCAACATCAATTCTGGTGATGCTATTTAACAGTTCAGGGAAGTATTTTGCGTGAAGAGTTAACAAATGAATTGTAAAGGTTCCTCTCTTGAATTAGAGACATGGCTGGATCAATAGCAAGATTCAGTCAAAGTCTTTTTACTCAGCGCGCCAAGCAACTGGTGATCAATCTAAGTGCAGTGAGTGGAGGAGAGTTATATAAAATGCACAGTGCACCTAAACACAATTCCGATCAAATAATGGATAAGGTTCCCCTGGGGTGACTGATGAGTCTGTTCTCTGGCCTGATACAGCTACAACATTGTAAAGAAAACTGCTTCCAAATGCGGTCAGTTAGAACAAACTCCGGAAATATGAGTAAGGCTGGAAGACTGAAGAGAAGGGGAATCTGGTGAAAGAGGGAGAAGTAATATGGGGGATAAGGAAGTATGAGGCATTGGGGAAAAGGGAATCATGAAAATATTATATTTGAGGGGGATTTAGGAGTAAATTCTCTGACTTCAGACAACCAATGTGCCCGACATCATACTTCGGTATTGGATGCTTTCTATGGTGCATTAGTAAAATATTGCCCCAACAGTTATTTTTGGCCTAGCCAGATGCATCACAGTTTTAATATTGCAATTGCTGTGCTTGTGACCACAAGAAGGAGCAGGAAATTGTGAACAAAATACATCATGGAAACTAAGCTCTCCTCTTTGGACTTTGTCTATACTTCTCACTTCCTTGGTAAAGCAGACAATATAATCAAAGTCAGATGTTCTCTCTTCTTCTCTCTCACAACAGGTAGAAAATACAAAAGTCTGAAAGCACATAGCACCAAAGTCAAGGTGCTATATTATAAGACTATTGATCTGTCCCCTGATATGATAAAATGGACCCTTGACCTCATAATCTACCCTGTCATGACCTTGCACATTATTGTCTACCTGCGCTACACTTTTTTTTGTCACTGTAGCATTTTATTCTGCATTCAGGTTATTACTTTCCCTTATACTCTTTCAATGAATTGTTGTAATGAAATGATCTGTGTGGACCGCATGCAAATCAAGTTTTTCACTGTATCTCTGTACAGGTGACAATAATAAACAAATTTACTCCAATGAGTCACTAATATCTGCTAAACCCTGCAGTTTTAGGGTGCAGACTACTTTGCCCGGGGTTGTCAAGGTAATGTTAGCTCTTAATGTTTAAACCTGCAGCTCTTTTTAAGTTGGGTCAATGTGCTATAGGTCACAGTTTGCAGGGAATTAGTGTACGGTCATCAGGATTCTCCTGACATCAAGTAATATATTCATCTCATTTCTACTTGCCAGAGATAAACAGGTTCTGCACAGATGGCCAGCTTCCTCGTGTTGTAGGGTGCAACTAACCACACAGACAGTACTTTGCATAAGCTTATGTAAACTAAGTCATTTTCATCATCAGAGTGTGATAAATGTAGGCAGCAAGTGTATCACCTAGGTTATCCTGACGAAAGTCATACCTCGCCCCTTCTGCGATAGAAACCACTTCCAACAAACAATGTAGTCGATTATCAGAGAACACCGATTTACGATCGTCGGCAAGTGAACCATAGAGAGGTAACAGCAGTGGAGCATGACCTGAAAGGTTGGACACCTTCAAAATTAACTTCAAGAGGGGAAATATGCAGGCCAGTGGGAAAAAAGAAAGGGTCTAATTTGGTAGCTCTTCCAAAGAATAGCATCAACACCTTTGCCAAACAACATCTTTTATAATGCATGCTTCTACTCCATGTAGGAATTTTATATGCCATATGTATTTTTAGTTACAAGGATGATATCACCAGTGGCTGAATCAGAAACCATGGACATGTGCACCCTAAGGGCTATGCCTCCATTGTCAGGACATACATTATGATGAGGCACACCACCCTTATCTCCGACCTGTGCTTTCATTGCCTGGCCACTCAGAAAGAAAGCCACAGTTCACAGTTAATCTTCTTTTGAGATGTATGGCAGATGTATGGAAAGTGTAGCAGATATATTTTCTTCTAGAGAGCTCCATCTGATCTGATTACTCATAAACAATATCCATAACCTGGAACACCACCCTAGCTCCACAATCCTTATAGTTTAGTCAACTTTGGCCACTATCTTACTTATTAGCACCCCCATGGGTGTATCGCAGGTTTTAAAACAAAACCGTTACAAGTCCATATCTTACTAGAACAGCAACTCTGTTATTTGAAGCACATTTAAAAGCAAAAACATCCCAGGGCATTCACAAGGTAAGAAAAAAAAACAAAAATGCAGAAGATGACACAAAGGTTGGAGGTGTTGTGGATAGTGTGGAGGGCTGTCAGAGGTTACAGTGGGACATTGATAGGATGCAAAACTGGGCTGAGAAGTGGCAGATGGAGTTCAACCCAGATAAGTGTGAGGTGGTTCATTTTGGTAGGTCAAATATGATGGCAGAATAAAGTATTAATGGTAAGATTCTTGACAGTGTGGAGGACCAGAGGGATCTTAGAGTCCGAGTACATAGGATACTCAAAGCTGCTGCACAAGTAGACGGTGTGGTTAAGAAGGCATATGGTGTATTGGCCTTCATCAACCATGGGATTGAGTTCAAGAGCCGAGAGGTAATGGTACTGTTATATAGGACCCTGGTCAGACCTCACTACGAGTATTGTGCTTAGTTCTGGTCACCTCACTATAGGAAGGATGTGGAAACTATAGAAAGGGTGCAGAGGAGATTTACAAGTGTAACTCTTGCTTTGGCTAGTGGCTTAATATAGGGGGTGATAGCCCCTGGCCTGGCCAAAATTAAGAAATCTCGTTTGGGTGGATGCTGCATGATGTGTCCCCGTTACAAATCAGTACCCCGAAATGACAAACAGTACCCAATATGTGATGAAACGATTAAGTTTTATAATTCTTACTTTGACTATATAGTTAGTAAAGAAACAAAAGCAGGAAAAAAATAAGGGCCCAATCTTATTAAACAGTCTGTTGTGCAATGTTGGAGTTCACTGATAAGTCAATCGTCCACCATTGACCTCGTCTCCGTTATCACTAGTCATAACCCAAACATTGCTGCTACAGAGAAACCATTACATTATCAGTGAAACCTTACAACATGTTACACAGCAGTGAAACCCTAGAGCATGCCGGAGTTGGGGAGCATGCCTTATGAGAATAGTTTGAGTGAACTTGGCCTTTTTTCCTTGGAGTAATGGAGGATGAGAGGTGACCCGATGGAGGTATATAAGATGATGAGAGGCATTGATTGTGTGGATAGTCAGAGGCTTTTTCCCAGGGCTGAAGTGGCTAACATGAGAGGGCACGATTTTAAGGTGCTTGGAAGTAGGTACAGAGATGTCAGGGGTAAGTTTTTTTACGCAGAGAGTGGTGAGTATGTGGAATGGGCTGCCGGCGACTATGGTGGAGGTCGATACAATAGGTTCTTTTAAGTGACCCCTGGATAGCTACATGGAGCTTAGAAAAATAGAGGGCTATGGGTAACCATAGGTAATTTCTCAAGTAAGTACATGTTCAGCATTGTGGGCCAAAAGGCCTGTATTGTGCTATAGGTTTTCTATGTTTCTAAATTGTAGGGCAGTAAATATTAAATTATGCAGAAGAAATCTGGACCTATATTCCATATGAATACTCTTGGCGTCTGTGCTCCAAGTCACTCTGTCTATCCAAGTGATCCAATGCAATAATTTCTCAATCACTATTTGGTATATGGGTGCTGTCAACATTTGCAGATGGTGATCTCGAACAATTGTGTGCCCTGCCAGCTTAATTTCAGAATACACTATGAC